>NW_027094985.1:0-40510 GCF_029207755.1 Chamaea fasciata | reverse complement strand
TAAGTAAAGTCAGCTGCCCAGGTGCCTGATGTCAGTTTGTAGGAGGCCTCTGGCCGACCATGGGAAGCCAGGCTTCCTGCTTGTGGCAGCTTGCATCTGGAAGAAATCCTGTTCCGTTTGGGATTGTAGGTGGCCGAAACCTGGTGCCCAGCAGAGGGAGTTGGGCACAAAGGATGGCCTGTTTCCAGGGGTAAGTAAAGTCAGCATTCCAGGTGCCTGATGTCAGTTTGTAGCAGGCCTTTGGCCCTTTAAGGGAAGCTAGTCTTCCAGTTTGTGGCAGCTTGCATCTGGAAGAAATCCTGTTCCGTTCGGGATTGTAGGTGGCCGGAGCCTGGTGCCCGGCAGAGGGAGTTGGGCACGAATGATGGCCTGTTTACAGAGGTAAGTAATGTCAGCTGCCCAGGTGCCTGATGTCAGTTTGTAGGAGTCCTTTGGCCCTCTAAGGGAAGCTAGTCTTCCAGTTTGTGGCAGCTTGCATCTGGAAGAAATGCTGTTCCTTTCGGGATTGTAGGTGGCCGAAACCAGCTGCACAGCAGAGGGAGTTGGGCACAAAGGATGGCCTGTTTCCAGGGGTAAGTAAAGTCAGCTGCCCAGGTGCCTGATGTCAGTTTGTAGGAGGCCTTTGGCCCTCCATGGGAAGCAAGTCTTCCAGTTTGTGGCAGCTTGCATCTGGAAGAAGTCCTGTTCCGTTCGGGAATGTAGGTGGCCGAGGCCAGGTGCCCGGCAGAGGGAGTTAGGCACAAAGGATGGCCTGTTTCCAGGGGTAAGTAAAGTCAGCTGCCCAGGTGCCTGATGTCAGTTTGTAGGAGGCCTTTGGCCCTCCATGGGAAGCCAGGCTTCCTGCTTGTGGCAGCTTGCATCTGGATGAAATCCTGTTCCGTTCAGTATTGTAGGTGGCCGAGGCCAGGTGCCCGTCAGAGGGAGTTGGGCACAAAGGATGGCCTGTTTCCAGGGGTAAGTAAAGTCAGCTGCCCAAGTGCCTGATGTCAGTTTGTAGCAGGCCTTTGGCCCGCTAAGGGAAGGTAGTCTTCCAGTTTGTGGCAGCTTGCATCTGGAAGAAATACTGTTCCGTTCGGGATTGTAGGTGGCCGAGGCCAGGTGCTTGGCAGAGGGAGTTGGGCACAAAGGATGGCCTGTTTCCAGGGGTAAGTAATGTCAGCTGCCCAGGTGCCTGATGTCAGTTTGCATATGGCAATTGTTCCTCCATGGGAAGCCAGGCTTCCATCTTGTGGCAGCTTGCATCTGGAAGAAATACTGTTACGTTTCCGATTTTGGGTGGCCGAGGCCTGGTGCCCGGCAGAGGGAGTTGGGAACAAAGGATGGCCTGTTTCCAGGGGTAAGTAAAGTCAGCTGCCCAGGTGCCTGATGTCAGTTTGTAGCAGGCCTTTGGCCAGCAAAGGGAAGGTAGTCTTCCAGTTTGTGGCAGCTTGCATCTGGAAGAAATCCTGTTCCGTTCGGGATTATAGGTGGCCGAGGCCAGGTGCCCGGCAGAGGGCGTTGGGCACAAAGGATGGCCTGTTTCCAGGGGTAAGTAAAGTCAGCTGCCCAGCTGCCTGATTTCAGTTTGAAGATGGCAATTGTTCCTCCATGGGAAGCCAGGCTTCCAGTTTGTGGCAGCTTGCATCTGGAAGAAATCCTGTTCCGTTCGGGATTGTAGGTGGCCAAGGCCAGGTGCCCGGCAGAGGGAGTTGGGCACAAAGGATGGCCTGTTTCCAGGGGTAAGTAAAGTCAGCTGCCCAGGTGCCTGATGTCAGTTTCTAGGAGGCCTTTGGCCCTCCAAGTGAAGCAAGTCTTCCAGTTTGTGGCAGCTTGCATCTGGAAGAAATCCTGTTCCGTTCTGGATTATTGGTGGCCGGATCCGGGTGCCCTGCTGAGGGGGTTGGGAAAAAAGAAGGCCTGTTTCCAGGGGTAAATAAAGTCAGCTGCCCAGGTGCCTGATGTCAGTCTCTAGTAGGCCTTTGGCTCTCCCAGGGAAGCCAGGCTTCCAGCTTGTGGCAGCTTGCATCGCGAAGAAATCCTGTTCCGTTTGGGATTGTAGGTGGCCGGAGCCGGGTGCCCTGCTGAGGGTGTTGGGAACAAAGGATGGCCTGTTTCCAGGGGTAAATAAAGTCAGCTGCAGAGGGGCCTGATGTCAGTTTGTAGCAGGCCTTTGGCCCTCTAAGAGAAGGAAGTCTTCCAGTTTGTGGCAGCTTGCATCTGGAAGAAATCCTGTTCCGTTCGGGATTGCAGGTGGCCGAGGCCAGGTGCCCGGCAGAGGGAGTTGGGCACAAAGGATGGCCTGTTTCCAAGGGTAAGTAAAGTCAGCTGCCCAGGTGCCTGATGTCAGTTTGTAGGAGGCCTTTGGCCCTCCATGAGAAGCTTGTCTTCCAGTTTGTGGCAGCTTGCATCTGGAAGAAATCCTGTTCCGTTTGGGATTGTAGGTGGCCGAGGCCTGGTGCTAGGCAGAGGGAGTTGTGCACAAAGGATGGCCTGTTTCCAGGGGTAAGTGAAGTCAGCTGCCCAGGTGCCTGATGTCAGTTTTCAGATGGCAATTGTTCCTCCATGGGAAGCCAGGCTTCCATCTTGTGGCAGCTTGCATCTGGAAGAAATACTGTTACGTTTCCGATTTTAGGTGGCCGAGGCCTGGTGCCCGGCAGAGGGAGTTGGGAACAAAGGATGGCCTGTTTCCAGGTGTAAGTAAAGTCAGCTGCCCAGGTGCCTGATGTCAGTTTGTAGCAGGCCTTTGGCCAGCAAAGGGAAGCAAGTCTTCCAGTTTGTGGCAGCTTGCATCTTGAAGAAATCCTGTTCCGTTTAGGATCGGAGGTGGCTGAAGCCGCGTTCCCGGCAGAGGCAGTTGGGAACAAAGGATGGCCTGTTTCCAGGGGTAAATAAAGTCAGCTGCCCAGGTGCCTGATGTCAGTTTGTTGTAGGCCTTTGGCTCTCCAAGGGAAGCCAGGCTTCCAGCTTCTGGCAGCTTGCATCTGGAAGAAATCCTGTTCCGTTCGGGACTGTAGGTGGCCGAGGCCAGGTGCCCGGCAGAGGGAGTTGTGCAAAAAGGATGGCCTGTTTCCAGGGGCAAGTAAAGTTAGCTGCCCGGGTTCCTGGTTTCAGTTTGTAGGAGGCCTTTACCCCTCCAAGGGAAGCTAGTCTTCCAGTTTGTGGCTGCTTGCTTCTGGAAGAAATCCTGTTCTGTTTGGGATTGTAGGTGGCCGAGGCCTGCTGCCCGGCTAAGGGAGTTGGGCACAAAGGATGGCCTGTTTCCAGGGGTAAGTAAAGTCAGCTGGCCAGGTGCCTGATGTCAGTATGTAGGAGGCCTTTGGCCCTCCATGGGAAGCTAGTCTTCCAGTTTGTGGCAGCTTGCATCTGGAAGAAATCCTGTTCCGTTTGGGATTGTAGGTGGCCGAGGCCTGGTGCCCTGCAGAGGGAGTTGGGCACAAAGGATGGCCTGTTTCCAGGGGTAAGTAAAGTCAGCTGCCCAGGTGCCTGATGTCAGTTTGCAGATGGCAATTGTTCCTCCATGGGAAGCCAGGCTTCCATCTTGTGGCAGCTTGCATCTGGAAGAAATCCTGTTCCGTTTGGGATTGTAGGTGGCCGAGGCCTGGTGCCCGGCAGAGGGAGTTGGGAACAAAGGATGGGCTGTTTCCAGGGGTAAGTAAAGTCAGCTGCCCAGGTGCCTGATGTCAGTTTGTAGGAGGCCTTTGGCCCTCCAAGAGCAGCCAGGCTTCCTGCTTGTGGCAGCTTGCATCTTGAAGAAATTTTGTTCTGTTTGGGATCGTAGGTGGCCGAGGCCTGGTGCCTGGCTAAGGGAGTTGGGAACAAAGGATGGCCTGTTTCCAGGGGTAAGTAAAGTCAGCTGCCCAGGTGCCTGATGTCAGTTTGTAGCAGGCCTTTGGCCCGCTAAGGGAAGGTAGTCTTCCAGTTTGTGGCAGCTTGCATCTGGAAGAAATCCTGTTCCATTCGGGATTGTAGGTGGCCGAGGCCTGGTGCCCGGCAGAGGGAGTTGGGCACAAAGGATGGCCTGTTCCCAGGGGTAAGTAAAGTCAGCTGTGCTGGTGCCTGATGTCAGTTTGTAGCAGGCCTTTGGCCAGCAAAGGGAAGGTAGTCTTCCAGTTTGTGGCAGCTTGCATCTGGAAGAAATCCTGTTCCGTTCGGGATTGTAGGCGGCCGAGGCCAGGTGCCCGGCAGAGGGAGTTGGGCACAAAGGATGGCCTGTTTCCAGGGGTAAGTAAAGTCAGCTGCCCAGCTGCCTGATGTCAGTTTGAAGATGGCAATTGTTCCTCCATGTGAAGCCAGGTTTCCAGTTTGTGGCCGCTTGCATCTGGAAGAAATCCTGTTCCGTTCGGGATTGTAGGTGGCCAAGGCCAGGTGCCCGGCAGAGGGAGTTTGGCACAAAGGATGGCCTGTTTCCAGGGGTAAGTAAAGTCAGCTGCCCAGGTGCCTGATGTCAGTTTCTAGGAGGCCTTTGGCCCTCCAAGTGAAGCAAGTCTTCCAGTTTGTGGCAGCTTGCATCTGGAAGAAATCCTGTTCCGTTCGGGATTGTAGGTGGCCGAGGCCAAGTGCCCGGCAGAGGGAGTTTGGCACAAAGGATGGCCTGTTTCCAGGGGTAAGTAAAGTCAGCTGCCCAGGTGCCTGATGTCAGTTTGCAGGTGGCAATTGTTCCTCCATGGGAAGCCAGGCTTCCTGCTTGTGGCAGCTTGCATCTGGAAGAAATCCTGTTCCGTTCGGGATTGTTGGTGGCCGGATCCGGGTGCCCTGCTGAGGGAGTTGGGAAAAAAGAAGGCCTGTTTCGAGGGGTAAATAAAGTCAGCTGCCCAGGTGCCTGATGTCAGTTTGTAGTAGGCCTTTGGCCCTACATGGGAAGCCAGGCTTCCTGCTTGTGGCAGCTTGCATCTGGAAGAAATCCTGTGCTGTTCGGGAATGTAGGTGGCCGAGGCCAGGTGCCCGGCAGAGGGAGTTGGGCACAAAGGATGGCCTGTTTCCAGGGGTAAGTAAAGTCAGCTGCACAGGTGCCTGATGTCAGTTTGTAGGAGGCCTTTGGCCCTCCATGGGAAGCCAGGCTTCCTGCTTGTGGCAGCTTGCATCTGGATGAAATCCTGTTCCGTTCCGTATTGTAGGTGGCCGAGGCCAGGTGCCCGTCAGAGGGAGTTGGGCACAAAGGATGGCCTGTTTCCAGGGGTAAGTAAAGTCAGCTGCCCAGGTGCCTGATGTCAGTTTGTAGCAGGCCTTTGGCCCGCTAAGGGAAGGTAGTCTTCCAGTTTGTGGCAGCTTGCATCTGGAAGAAATCCTGTTCCGTTCGGGATTGTAGGTGGCCGAGGCCAGGTGCTTGGCAGAGGGAGTTGGGCACAAAGGATGGCCTGTTTCCAGGGGTAAGTAATGTCAGCTTCCCAGGTGCCTGATGTCAGTTTGCATATGGCAATTGTTCCTCCATGGGAAGCCAGGCTTCCAGCTTGTGGCAGCTTCCACCTGGAAGAAATCCTGTTCCGTTCGGGATTGTAGGTGGCCAAGGCCAGGTGCCCGGCAGGGGGAGTTTGGCACAAAGGATGGCCTGTTTCCAGGGGTAAGTAAAGTCAGCTGCCCAGGTGCCTGATGTCAGTTTGTAGGAGGACTTTGACCCTCCATGGGAAGCCAGCCTTCCAGTTTGTAGCAGCTTGCATCGCGAACAAATCCTGTTCCGTTCGGGATTGTAGGTGTCCGAGGCCTGGTGCCCGGCAGAGGGAGTTGGGCACAAAGGATGGCCTGTTTCCAGGGGTAAGTAAAGTCAGCTACCCAGGTGCCTGATGTCAGTTTGGAGGAGGCCTTTGGCCCTCCAAGGGAAGCAGGTCTTCCAGTTTGTGGCAGCTTGCATCTGGAAGAAGTCCTGTTCCGTTCGGGATTGTAGGTGGCCGAAGCCAGGTGCCCGGCAGAGGGAGTTGGGCACAAAGGATGGCCTGTTTCCAGGGGTAAGTAAAGTCAGCTGCCCAGGTGCCTGATGTCAGTTTGTAGAAGGACTTTGGCCCTCCATGGGAAGCCAGGATTCCTGCTTGTGGCAGCTTGCATCTGGAAGAAATCCTGTTCCGTTCTGGAATGTTGGTGTCCGGATCCGGGTGCCCTGCTGAGGGAGTTGGGAACAAAGGATGGCCTGTTTCCAGAGGTAAGTAACGTCAGCTGCCCAGGTGCCTGATGTCAGTTCTTTGGAGCCCTTTGGCCCTCCATGGGAAGCCAGGCTTCCTGCTTGTGGCTGCTTGCATCACGAAGAAATCCTGTTCCGTTCGGGATTGTAGGTGGCCGAGGCCTGGTGCCCGGCAGAGGGAGTTGGGCACAAAGGATGGCCTGTTTCCAGAGGTAAGTAAAGACGGCTGCCCAGGTGCCTGGTGTCAGTTTGTAAGAGGCCTTTGGCCCTCCAAGGGAAGCTAGTCTTCCAGTTTGTGGCAGGTTGCATCTGGAAGAAATCCTGTTCCGCTCGGGATCGTAGGTGGCTGAAGCCGGATGCCCGGCAGAGGGAGTTGGGAACAAAGGATGGCCTGTTTCCAGGGGTAAGTAAAGTCAGCTGCCCAGGTGCCTGATGTCAGTTTGTAGGAGGCCTTTGGCCCTCCAAGGAAAGCCAGGCTTCCAGTTTGTGGCTGCTTGCATCTGGAAGAAGTCCTGTTCCGTTCGGGAATGTAGGTGGCCGAGGCCAGGTGCCCGGCAGGGGGAGTTGGGCACAAAGGATGGCCTGTTTCCAGGGGTAAGTAAAGTCAGCTGCCCAGGTGCCTGATGTCATTTTGTAGGAGGCCTTTGGCCTTCCATGGGAAGCCAGGCTTCCTGCTTGTGGCAGCTTGCATCTGGAAGAAATCCTGTTCCGTTCAGGATTGTAGGTGGCCGAGGCCAGGTGCCCGTCAGAGGGAGTTGGGCACAAATGATGGCCTGTTTCCAGGGGTAAGTAAAGTCAGCTGCCCAGGTGCCTGATGTCAGTTTGTAGGAGGCCTTTGGCCCTCCAAGGGAAGCTAGTCTTCCAGTTTGTGGCAGCTTGCATCTGGAAGAAATGCTGTTCCTTTCGGGATTGTAGGTGGCCGAGGCCAGGTGCCCGGCAGAGGGAGTTGGGCACAAAGGATGGCCTGTTTCCAGGGGTAAGTAAAGTCAGCTGCCCAGGTGCCTGATGTGAGTTTGTAGGAGGCCTTTGGCCCTCCAAGGGAAGCAAGTCTTCCAGTTTGTGGCAGCTTGCATCTGGAAGAAATCCTGTTCCGTTCGGGACCGTAGGTGGCTGAAGCCGGGTGCCTGGCAGAGGGAGTTGGGAACAAAGGATGGCCTGTTTCCAGGGGTAAGTAAAGTCAGCTGCCCAGGTTCCTGATGTCAGTTTGTAGCAGGCCATTGGCCCTCTAAAAGGAGGTAGTCTTCCAGTATGTGGCAGCTTGCATCTGGAAGAAATCCTGTTCCGTTTAGGATCGTAGGTGGCCGACGCCTGGTGCCCGGCAGAGGGAGTTGGGAACAAAGGATGGCCTGTTTCCAGGGGTAAGTAAAGTCAGATGCCCAGTTTCCTGGTGTCAGTTTGTAGGAGGCCCTTGGCCCTCCAAGGGACGCAAGTCTTCCTGTTTGTGGCAGCTTGCATCGCGAAGAAATCCTGTTCCGTTCGGGATTGTAGGTGGCTGAATCCGGGTGCCCGGTAGAGGGAGTTGGGAACAAAGGATTGCCTGTTTTTAAAGGTAAGTAAAGTCAGCTGCCCAGGTGCCTGATGTCAGTTTGTAGCAGGCCTTTGGCCCTACATGGGAAGCCAGTCTTCCTGCTTGTGGCAGCTTGCATCTGGAAGAAATCCTGTTCCGTTAGGGATCGTAGGTGGCTGAAGCCGGGTGCCCGGCAGAGGGAGTTGGGAACAAAGGATGGCCTGTTTCCAGGGGTAAATAAAGTCAGCTGCCCAGGTGCCTGATGTCAGTTTGTAGTAGGCCTTTGGCTCTCCACGGGAAGCCAGGCTTCCAGCTTGTGGCAGCTTGCATCTGGAAGAAATCCTGTTCCGTTTGGGATTGTAGGTGGCCGAGGCCTGGTGCCCGGCAGAGGGAGTTGGGCACAAAGTATGGCCTGTTCCCAGGGGTAAGTAAAGTCAGCTGCCCAGGTGCCTGATGTCAGTTTGTAGGAGGCCTCTGGCCGACCATGGGAAGCCAGGCTTCCTGCTTGTGGCAGCTTGCATCTGGAAGAAATCCTGTTCCGTTCGGGATTCTAGGTGCACGGAGCCGGGTGCCCAGCAGAGGGAGTTGGGCACAAAGGATGGCCTGTTTCCAGGGGTAAGTAAAGTCAGCTGCCCAGGTGCCTGATGTCAGTTTGTCGGAGGCCTTTGGCCCTCCAAGGGAAGCCAGGCTTCCAGCTTGTGGCAGCTTGCATCTGGAAGAAATCCTGTTCCGTTTGGGATTGTAGGTGGCCGAAACCTGGTGCCCAGCAGAGGGAGTTGGGCACAAAGGATGGCCTGTTTCCAGGGGTAAGTAAAGTCAGCTTTCCAGGTGCCTGATGTCAGTTTGTAGCAGGCCTTTGGCCCTTTAAGGGAAGCTAGTCTTCCAGTTTGTGGCAGATTGCATCTGGAAGCAGTCCTGTTCCGTTCGGGAATGTAGGTGGCCGAGGCCAGGTGCCCGGCAGAGGGAGTTAGGCACAAAGGATGGCCTGTTTCCAGGGGTAAGTAAAGTCAGCTGCCCAGGTGCCTGATGTCAGTTTGTAGCAGGCCTTTGGCCCTCCATGGGAAGCCAGGCTTCCTGCTTGTGGCAGCTTGCATCTGGATGAAATCCTGTTCCGTTCAGTATTGTAGGTGGCCGAGGCCAGGTGCCCGTCAGAGGGAGTTGGGCACAAAGGATGGCCTGTTTCCAGGGGTAAGTAAAGTCAGCTGCCCAAGTGCCTGATGTCAGTTTGTAGCAGGCCTTTGGCCCGCTAAGGGAAGGTAGTCTTCCAGTTTGTGGCAGCTTGCATCTGGAAGAAATACTGTTCCGTTCGGGATTGTAGGTGGCCGAGGCCAGGTGCTTGGCAGAGGGAGTTGGGCACAAAGGATGGCCTGTTTCCAGGGGTAAGTAATGTCAGCTGCCCAGGTGCCTGATGTCAGTTTGCATATGGCAATTGTTCCTCCATGGGAAGCCAGGCTTCCAGCTTGTGGCAGCTTCCATCTGGAAGAAATCCTGTTCCGTTCGGGATTGTAGGTGGCCAAGGCCATGTGCCCGGCAGAGGGAGTTGGGCACAAAGGATGGCCTGTTTCCAGGGGTAAGTAAAGTCAGCTGCCCAGGTGCCTGATGTCGTTTGTAGGAGGCCTTTGGCCCTCCAAGGGAAGCAAGTCTTCCAGTTTGTGGCAGCTTGCATCTGGAAGAAGTCCTGTTCCGTTCGGGAATGTAGGTGGCCGAGGCCAGGTGCCCGGCAGAGGGAGTTGGGCGCAAAGGATGGCCTGTTTCCAGGGGTAAGTAAAGTCAGCTGCCCAGGTGCCTGATGTCAGTTTGTAGGAGGCCTTTGGCCCTCCAAGGGAAGCCAGGCTTCCTGCTTGTGGCAGCTTGCATCTGGATGAAATCCTGTTCCGTTCAGTATTGTAGGTGGCCGAGGCCAGGTGCCCATCAGAGGGAGTTGGGCAAAAAAAATGGCCTGTTTCCAGGGGTAAGTAAAGTCAGCTGCCCAGGTGCCTGATGTCAGTTTGTAGGAGGCCTTTGGCCCTCCAAGGGAAGCCAGGCTTCCAGCTTGTGGCAGCTTGCATCTGGAAGAAATCCTGTTCCGTTTGGGATTGTAGGTGGCCGAGGCCAGGTGCCCGGCAGAGGGTGTTGGGAACAAAGGATGGCCTGTTTCCAGGGGTAAATAAAGTCAGCTGCCCGGGTTCCTGGTTTCAGTTTGTAAGAGGCCTTTGGCCCTCCAAGTGAAGCAAGTCTTCCAGTTTGTGGCAGCTTGCATCTGGAAGAAATCCTGTTCTGTTCGGGATTGTAGGCGGCCGAGGCCTGGTGCCCGGCTGAGGGAGTTGGGCACAAAGGATGGCCTGTTTCCAGGGGTAAGTAAAGTCAGCTGCCCAAGTGCCTGATGTCAGTTTGCAGGTGGCAATTGTTCCTCCATGGGAAGCCAGGCTTCCTGCTTGTGGCAGCTTGCATCTGGAAGAAATCCTGTTCCGTTCGGGATTGTAGGTGGCCGGAGCCTGGTGCCCGGCTAAGGGAGTTGGGCACAAAGGATGGCCTGTTTCCAGGGGTAAGTAAAGTTAACTGCCCGGGTTCCTGGTTTCAGTTTGTAGGAGGCCTTTGGCCCTCCAAGGGAAGCTAGTCTTCCAGTTTGTGGCTGCTTGCTTCTGGAAGAAATCCTGTTCTGTTTGGGATTGTAGGTGGCCGAGGACTGCTGCCCAGCAGAGGGAGTTGGGCACAAAGGATGGCCTGTTTCCAGGGGTAAGTAAAGTCAGCTGCCCAGGTGCCTGATGTCAGTTTGTAAGAGGCCTTTGGCCCTCTAAGGGAAGCTAGTCTTCCAGTTTGTGGCACCTTGCATCCGGAAGAAATGCTGTTCCGTTCGGGATTGTAGGTGGCCGTGGCCAGGTGCCCGGCAGAGGGAGTTGAGCAAAAAGGATGGCCTGAATCCAGGGGTATGTAAAGTCATCTGCCCAGGTGCCTGATGTCAGTTTGTAGCAGGCCTTTGGCCCTCCAAGGGAAGCAAGTCTTCCAGTTTGTGGCAGCTTGCATCTGGAAGAAATCCTGTTACGTTTGGGATTGTAGGTGGCCGAGGCCAGGTGCCCGGCAGAGGGAGTTGGGAACAAAGGATGGCCTGTTTCCAGGTGTAAATAAAGTCAGCTGCCCAGGTGCCTGGTGTCAGTTTGTAGGAGGCCTTTGGCCCTCCAAGGGAAGCAAGTCTTCCAGTTTGTGGCAGCTTGCATCTGGAAGAAATCCTGTTCTGTTCGGGATTGTAGGCGGCCGAAGGCCTGGTGCCCGGCTGAGGGAGTTGGGCACAAAGGATGGCCTGTTTCCAGGGGTAAGTAAAGTCAGCTGCCCAGGTGCCTGATGTCAGTTTGCAGGTGGCAATTGTTCCTCCATGGGAAGCCAGGCTTCCTTCATGTGGCAGCTTGCATCTTGAAGAAATGCTGTTCCGTTCGGGATTGTAGGTGGCCGGAGCCTGGTGCCCGGCAGAGGGAGTTGGGCACAAATGACGGCCTGTTTCCAGGGGTATGTAAAGTCAGCTGCCCAGGTGCCTGATGTCAGTTTGTAGCAGGACTTTGGCCCTCGAAGGGAAGGTAGTCTTCCAGTTTGTGGCACATTGCATCTGGAAGAAATCCTGTTCCGTTCGGGATTGTAGGTGGCCGTAGCCAGGTGCCCGGCAGAGGGAGTTGGGCAAAAAGGATGGCCTGATTCCAGGGGTATGTAAAGTCATCTGCCCAGGTGCCTGATGTCAGTTTGTAGGACGCCTTTGGCCCTCCAAGCGAACCATGTCTTCCAGTTTGTGGCAGCTTGCATCTGGAAGAAATCCTGTTCCGTTTGGGATTGTAGGTGGCCGAGGCCTGGTGCCTGGCAGAGGGAGTTGGGCACAAAGGATGGCCTGTCCCCAGGGGTAAGTAAAGTCAGCTGACCAGGTGCCTGATGTCAGTTTGTAGGAGGCCTTTGGCCCTCCAAGGGAAGCTAGTCTTCCAGTTTGTGGCAGCTTGCACCGCGAAGAAATCCTGTTCCGTTCGGGATTGTAGGTGGCCGAGGCCAGGTGCCCGGCAGAGGGAGTTGGGCACAAAGGATGGCCTGTTTCCAGGGGTAAGTAAAGTCAGCTGGCCAGGTGCCTGATGTCAGTTTGTAGGAGGCCGTTGGCCCTCCATGGGAAGCCAGGCTTCCTGCTTGTGGCAGCTTGCGTCTGGAAGAAATCCTGTTCCGTTTAGGATCGTAGGTGGCCAAGGCCTGGTGCCCGGCAGAGGGAGTTGGGAACAAAGGATGGCCTGTTTCCAGGGGTAAGTAAAGTCAGCTGCCCAGTAGCCTGGTATCAGTTTGTAGGAGGCATTTGGCCCTCCATGGGAAGCAAGTCTTCCAGTTTGTGGCAGCTTGCATCTGGAAGAAATCCTGTTCCGTTCGGGATTGTAGGCGGCCGAGGCCTGGTGCCCTGCAGAGGGAGTGGGGCACAAAGGATGGCCTGTTTCCAGGGGTAAGTAAAGTCAGCTGCCCAGGTGCCTGATGTCAGTTTGCAGGTGGCAATTGTTCCTCCATGGGAAGCCAGGCTTCCTGCTTGTGGCAGCTTGCATCTGGAAGAAATCCTGTTCCGTTCGAGATTGTAGGTGGCCGGATCCGGGTGCCCTGCTGAGGGAGTTGGGAAAAAAGGAAGGCCTTTTTCCAGGGGTAAATAAAGTCAGCTGCCCAGGTGCCTGATGTCAGTTTCTAGTAGGCCTTTGGCTCTCCAAGGGAAGCCAGGCTTCCAGCTTGTGGCAGCTTGCATCTGGAAGAAATCCTGTTCTGTTTGGGATTGTAGGTGGCCGGAGCCGGGTGCCCTGCTGCGAGAGTTGGGAACAAAGGATGGCCTGTTTCCAGGGGTAAATAAAGTCAGCTGCAGAGGGGCCTGATGTCAGTTTGTAGCAGGCCTTTGGCCCTCTAAGGGAAGGTAGTCTTCCAGTTTGTGGCAGCTTGCATCTGGAAGAAATCCTGTTCCGTTCGGGATTGTAGGTGGCCGAGGCCAGGCGCCCGGCAGAGGGAGTTGGGCACAAAGGATGGCCTTTTTCCAGGGGTAAGTAAAGTCAGCTGCCCAGGTGCCTGATGTCAGTTTGCAGGTGGCAATTGTTCCTCCATGGGACGCCAGGCTTCCATCTTGTGGCAGCTTGCATCTGGAAGAAATCCTGTTCCGTTTCCGATTGTAGGGGGCCGAGGCCTGGTGCCCGGCAGAGGGAGTTGGGAACAAAGGATGGCCTGTTTCCAGGGGTAAGTAAAGTCAGCTGCCCAGGTGCCTGATGTCAGTTTGTAGGAGGCCTTTGGCCGTCCAAGAGCAGCCAGGCTTCCAGCTTGTGGCAGCTTGCATCTGGAAGAAATCCTGTTCTGTTTGGGATTGTAGGTGGCCGGATCCGGGTGCCCTGCTGAGGGAGTTGGGCACAAAGGATGGCCTGTTTCCAGGGGTAAGTAAAGTCAGCTGGCCAGGTGCCTGATGTCAGTTTGTAGGAGGCCGTTCGCCCTCCATGGGAAGCCAGGCTTCCTGCTTGTGGCAGCTTGCATCTGGAAGAAATCCTGTTCCGTTTAGGATCGGAGGTGGCCGAGGCCTGGTGCCCGGCAGAGGGAGTTGGGCACAAAGGATGGCCTGTTTCCAGAGGTAAGTAAAGACAGCTGCCCAGGTGGCTGATGTCAGTTTGTAGGAGGCCTTTGGCCCTCCATGAGAAGCAAGGCTTCCAGTTTGTGGCAGCTTGCATCTGGAAGAAATGCTGTTCCGTTCGGGATTGTAGGTGGCCGAGGCCAGGTGCCCGGCAGAGGGAGTTGGGCGCAATGGATGATCTGTTTTTAGGAATAAGTAAAGTCAGCTTCCCAGGTGCCTGATGTCAGTTTGTAGGAGGCCTTTGGCCCTCCAAGGGAAGCTAGTCTTCCAGTTTGTGGCAGCTTGCATCTGGAAGAAATGCTGTTCCGTTCAGGATTCTAGGTGGCCGAGACCAGGTGCCCGATAGAGGGTGTTGGGCACAAAGGATGGCCTGTTTCCAGGGGTAAGTAAAGTAAGCTGCCCAGGTACCTGATGTCAGTTTGTAGCAGGCCTTTGGCCCTCCAAGGGAAGCTAGTCTTCCAGTTTGTGGCAGCTTGCATCTGGAAGAAATCCTGTTCCATTTGGGATCGTAGGTGGCCGAGGCCTGGTGCCAGGCTGAGGGAGTTGGGCACAAAAGATGGCCTGTTTCCAGGAGTTAGTAAAGTCAGCTGCCCAGGTACCTGATGTCAGTTTGTAGCAGGGCTTTGGCCCTCCATGGGAAGCCAGGCTTCCCGCTTGTGGCAGCTTGCATCTGGAAGAAATGCTGTGCCGTTCGGGATTGTAGGTGGCTGAGGCCTGGTGCCCGGCTAAGGGAGTTGGGAACAAAGGATGGCCTGTTTCCAGGGGTAAGTAAAGTCAGCTGCCCAGGTGCCTGATGTCAGTTTGTAGGAGGCCTTTGGCCCTCCAAGGGAAGCCAGGCTTCCAGCTTGTGGCAGCTTGCATCTGGAAGAAATCCTGTTCCGTTTGGGATCGTAGGTGGCCGAGACCTGCTGCCCGGCAGAGGGAGTTGGGCACAAAGGATGGCCTGTTTTTAGGAATAAGTAAAGTCAGCTGCCCAGGTGCCTGATGTCAGTTTGTAGGAGGCCTTTGGCCCTCCAAGGGAAGCCAGGCTTCCAGCTTGTGCCAGCTTGCATCTGGAAGAAATCCTGTTTGTTTGGGATCGTAGGTGGCCGAGGCCTGGTGCCCGGCTGAGGGAGTTGGGCACAAAGGATGGCCTGTTCCCAGGGGTAAGTAAAGTCAGCTGCCCAGGTGCCTGATGTCAGTTTGTAGCAGGCCTTTGGCCCTCTAAGGGATGCTAGTCTTCCAGTTTGTGGCAGCTTGCATCTGGAAAAAATCCTGTTCCGTT
This sequence comes from Chamaea fasciata, assembly GCF_029207755.1. NCBI lineage: Eukaryota > Metazoa > Chordata > Aves > Passeriformes > Sylviidae > Chamaea > Chamaea fasciata. Next base: position 26,070 of record NW_027094985.1, on the reverse strand, counting down.
CAAGATTATAGGTTCCCGAAGCCGGGTGCCCGGCAGAGGGAGTTGGGCACAAAGGATGGCCTGTTTCCAGGGGTAAGTAAAGTCAGCTGCCCAGGTGCCTGATGTCAGTTTGTAGGAGGCCTTTGGCCCTCCATGGGAAGCCAGGCTTCCAGCTTGTGGCAGCTTGCATCTGGAAGAAATCCTGTTCCGTTCGGGATTGTAGGTTGCCGGAGTTGGGTGCCCGGCTGAGGGAGTTTGGAACTAATGATGGCCGGATTTTAGGGGTAAGTAAAGTAAGCTGCCCAGGTGCCTGGTGTCAGTTTGTAGGAGGCCTTTGGCCCTCCAAGGGAAGCTAGTCTTCCAGTTTGTGGCAGCTTGCATCTGGAAGAAATGCTGTTCTGCTCGGGATTGTAGGTGGCAGAGGCCAGGTGCCCGGCAGAGGGAGTTGGGCACAAATGATGGCCTGTTTCCAGGGGTTAGTAAAGTCAGCTGCCCAGGTGCCTGATGTCAGTTTGTAGGAGGCCTTTGGCCCTCCAAGAGCAGCCAGGCTTCCAGCTTGTGGCAGCTTGCATCTGGAAGAAATCCTGTTCCGTTCGGGATTGTAGGTGGCCGAGGCCAGGTACCCGGCAGAGGGAGTTGGGCGCAATGGATGGCTTTTTTTTAGGAATAAGTAAAGTCAGCTTCCCAGGTGCCTGATGTCAGTTTGTAGGAGGCCTTTGGCCCTCCAAGGGAAGGTAGTCTTCCAGTTTGTGGCAGCTTGCATCTGGAAGAAATGCTGTTCCGTTCGGGATTGTAGGTGGCCGAGGCCTGCTGCCCGGCAGAGGGAGTTGGGCACAAAAAATGGCCTGTTTCCAGGGGTTAGTAAAGTCAGCTGCCCAGGTGCCTTGTGTCAGTTTGTAGCAGGACTTTGGCCCTCCATGGGAAGCCAGGCTTCCAGCTTGTGGCAGCTTGCATCTGGAAGAAATCCTGTTCCGTTCGGGATTGTAGGTGGCCGAGGCCAGGTGCCCGGCAGAGGGAGTTGGGAACAAAGGATGGCCTGTTTCAGGGGTAAGTAAAGTAAGCTGCCCAGGTGCCTGGTATCAGTTTGTAGGAGGCCTTTGGCCCTCCAAGAGCAGCCAGGCTTCCAGCTTGTGGCAGCTTGCATCTTGAAGAAATCCTGTTCCGTTTGGGATCGTAGGTGGCCGAGGACTGCTGTCCGGCAGAGGGAGTTGGGCACAAAGGATGGCCTGTTTCCAGGGGTAAGTAAAGTCAGCTGCCCAGGTGCCTGATGCCAGTTTGTAGGAGGCCTTTGGCCCTCCCAGTGATGCTAGTCTTCCTGTTCAAGGCAGCTTGCATCTGGAAAAAATCCTGTTCCGTTCAAGATTGTAGGTTCCCGAAGCCGGGTGCCCGGCAGAGGGAGTTGGGCACAAAGGATGGCCTGTTTCCAGGGGTAAATAAAGTCAGCTGCCCAGGTGCCTGATGTCAGTTTGTAGGAGGCCTTTGGCCCTCCATGGGAAGCCAGGCTTCCTGCTTTTGGCAGCTTGCATCTGGAAGAAATGCTTTTCCGTTTGGGATTGTAGGTGGCCGAGGCCATGTGCCCGGCAGAGGGAGTTGGGCACAAAGGATGGCCTGTTTCCAGGGGTAAGTAAAGTCAGCTGCCCAGGTGCCTGATGTCAGTTTTCATGTGGCTATTTTTCCTCCATGGGAAACCAGGCTTCCTACTTGTGGCAGCTTGCACCTGGAAGAAATCCTGTTCCGTTCGGGATTGTAGGTGGCCGAGGCCTGGTGCCCGGCTAAGGGAGTTGGGAACAAAGGATGGCCTGTTTTTAGGAATAAGTAAAGTCAGCTGCCCAGGTGCCTGATGTCAGTTTGTAGGAGGCCTTTGGCCCTCCAAGGGAAGCCAGGCTTCCAGCTTGTGGCAGCTTGCATCTGGAAGAAATCCTGTTCCGTTTGGGATCGTAGGTGGCCGAGGCCTGCTGCCCGGCAGAGGGAGTTGGGCACAAAGGATGGCCTGTTTTTAGGAATAAGTAAAGTCAGCTGCCCAGGTGCCTGATGTCAGTTTGTAGGAGGCCTTTGGCCCTCCAAGAGCAGCCAGGCTTCCAGCTTGTGCCAGCTTGCATCTGGAAGAAATCTTGTTCCGTTTGGGATCGTAGGTGGCCGAGGCCTGCTGCCAGGCTGAGGGAGTTGGGCACAAATGATGGCCTGTTTCCAGGGGTAAGTAAAGTCAGCTGCCCAGGTGCCTGATGTCAGTTTGTAGCAGGCCTTTGGCCCTCTAAGGGATGCTAGTCTTCCAGTTTGTGGCAGCTTGCATCTGGAAAAAATCCTGTTCCGTTCAAGATTATAGGTTCCCGAAGCCGGGTGCCCGACAGAGGGAGTTGGGCACAAAGGATGGCCTGTTTCCAGGGGTAAGTAAAGTCAGCTGCCCAGGTGCCTGATGTCAGTTTGTAGGAGGCCTTTGGCCCTCCATGGGAAGCCAGGCTTCCAGCTTGTGGCAGCTTGCATCTGGAAGAAATCCTGTTCCGTTCGGGATTGTAGGTTGCCGGAGTTGGGTGCCCGGCTGAGGGAGTTTGGAACAAATGATGGCCGGATATTAGGGGTAAGTAAAGTCAGCTGCCCAGGTGCCTGATGTCAGTTTGTAGGAGGCCTTTGGCCCTCTAAAGGCAGCAAGTCTTCCAGTTTGTGGCAGCTTGCATCTGGAAGAAATCCTGTCCGTTTGGGATCGTCGGTGGCCGAGGCCTGCTGCCCGGCAGAGGGAGTTGGGCACAAATGATGGCCTGTTTCCAGGGGTAAGTAAAGTCATCTGCCCAGGTGCCTGATGTCAGTTTGTAGGAGGCCTTTGGCCCTCCAAGGGAAGCCAGGCTTCCAGTTTGTGGCAGCTTGCATCTGGAAGAAATCCTGTTCCGTTCGGGATTGTAGGTGGCCGAGGCCTGGTGTCCGGCTAAGGGAGTTGGGAACAAAGGATGGCGTGTTTCCAGGGGTAAGTAAAGTTGGCTGCCCAGGTGTCTGGTGTCAGTTTGTAGGAGGCCTTTGACCCTCCAAGGGAAGCTCGTCTTCCAGTTTGTGGCTGCTTGCATCTGGAAGAAATCCTGTTCTGTTTGGGATTGTAGGTGGCCGAGGCCTGCTGCCCGGCAGAGGGAGTTGGGCGCAAAGGATGGCCTGTTTTTAGGAATAAGTAAAGTCAGCTGCCCAGGTGCCTGATGTCAGTTTGTAGGAGGCCTTTGGCCCTATAAGGGAAGCTAGTCTTCCAGTGTGTGGCAGCTTGCATCTGGAAGAAATCCTGTTCCATTTGGGATCGTAGGTGGCCGAGGCCTGGTGCCAGGCTGAGGGAGTTGGGCACAAATGATGGCCTGTTTCCAGGGGTAAGTAAAGTCAGCTGCTCAGGTGCCTGATGTCAGTTTGTAGCAGGCCTTTGGCCCTCTAAGGGATGCTAGTCTTCCAATTTGTGGCAGCTTGCATCTGGAGAAAATCCTGTTCCGTTCAAGATTATAGGTTCCCGAAGCCGGGTGCCTGGCAGAGGGAGTTGGGCACAAAGGATGGCCTGTTTCCAGGGGTAAGTAAAGTGAGCTGCCCAGGTGCCTGATGTCAGTTTGTAGGAGGCCTTTGGCCCTCCATGGGAAGCCAGGCTTCCAGCTTGTGGCAGCTTGCATCTGGAAGAAATCCTGTTCCGTTTGAGATTGTAGGTTGCCGGAGTTGGGTGCCCGGCTGAGGGAGTTTGGAACAAATGATGGCCGGATTTTAGGGGTAAGTAAAGTCAGCTGCCCAGGTGCCTGATGTCTGTTTGTAGGAGGCCTTTGGCCCTCTAAAGGCAGCAAGTCTTCCAGTTTGTGGCAGCTTGCATCTGGAAGAAATCCTGTTCCGTTTGGGATTGTCGGTGGCCGAGGCCTGGTGCCCGGCTGAGGGAGTTGGGCACAAATGATGGCCTGTTTCCAGGGGTAAGTAAAGTCAGCTGCCCAGGTGCCTGATGTCAGTTTGTAGGAGGCCTTTGGCCCTCCATGGGAAGCCAGGCTTCCAGCATGTGGCAGCTTACATCTGGAAGAAATCCTGTTCCGTTCGGGATTGTAGGTGGCCGAGGCCTGGTGCCCGGCAGAGGGACTTGGGCGCAATGGATGGCTTTTTTTTAGGAATAAGTAAAGTCAGCTTCCCAGGTGCCTGATGTCAGTTTGTAGGAGGCCTTTGGGCCTCCAAGGGAAGCAAGTCTTCCAGTTTGTGGCAGCTTGCATCTGGAAGAAATCCTGTTCCATTTGGGATCGTAGGTGGCCGAGGCCTGGTGCCAGGCTGAGGGAGTTGGGCACAAATGATGGCCTGTTTCCAGGAGTTAGTAAAGTCAGCTGCCCAGGTACCTGATGTCAGTTTGTAGCAGGGCTTTGGCCCTCCATGGGAAGCCAGGCTTCCCGCTTGTGGCAGCTTGCATCTGGAAGAAATGCTGTTCCGTTCGGGATTGTAGGTGGCTGAGGCCTGGTGCCCGGCTAAGGGAGTTGGGAACAAAGGATGGCCTGTTTTTAGGAATAAGTAAAGTCAGCTGCCCAGGTGCCTGATGTCAGTTTGTAGGAGGCCTTTGGCCCTCCAAGGGAAGCCAGGCTTCCAGCTTGTGGCAGCTTGCATCTGGAAGAAATCCTGTTCCATTTGGGATCGTAGGTGGCCGAGACCTGCTGCCCGGCAGAGGGAGTTGGGCACAAAGGATGGCCTGTTTTTAGGAATAAGTAAAGTCAGCTGCCCAGGTGCCTGATGTCAGTTTGTAGGAGGCCTTTGGCCCTCCAAGGGAAGCCAGGCTTCCAGCTTGTGCCAGCTTGCATCTGGAAGAAATCCTGTTCCGTTTGGGATCGTAGGTGGCCGAGGCCTGGTGCCCGGCTGAGGGAGTTGGGCACAAAGGATGGCCTGTTTCCAGGGGTAAGTAAAGTCAGCTGCCCAGGTGCCTGATGTCAGTTTGTAGCAGGCCTTTGGCCCTCTAAGGGATGCTAGTCTTCCAGTTTGTGGCAGCTTGCATCTGGAAAAAATCCTGTTCCGTTCAAGAATATAGGTTCCCGAAGCCGGGTGCCCGGCAGAGGGAGTTGGGCACAAAGGATGGCCTGTTTCCAGGGGTAAGTAAAGTCAGCTGCCCAGGTGCCTGATGTCAGTTTGTAGGAGGCCTTTGGCCCTCCATGGGAAGCCAGGCTTCCAGCTTGTGGCAGCTTGCATCTGGAAGAAATCCTGTTCCGTTTGGGATTGTAGGTTGCCGGAGTTGGGTGCCCGGCTGAGGGAGTTTGGAACAAATGATGGCCGGATTTTAGGGGTAAGTAAAGTAAGCTGCCCAGGTGCCTGGTGTCAGTTTGTAGGAGGCCTTTGGCCCTCCAAGGGAAGCTAGTCTTCCAGTTTGTGGCAGCTTGCATCTGGAAGAAATGCTGTTCTGCTCGGGATTTTAGGTGGCAGAGGCCAGGTGCCCGGCAGAGGGAGTTGGGCACAAATGATGGCCTGTTTCCAGGGGTAAGTAAAGTCAGCTGCCCAGGTGCCTGATGTCAGTTTGTAGGAGGCCTTTGGCCCTCCATGGGAAGCCAGGCTTCCAGCTTGTGGCAGCTTGCATCTGGAAGAAATCCTGTTCCGTTCGGGATTGTAGGTGGCCGAGGCCTGGTGCCCGGCAGAGGGACTTGGGCGCAATGGATGGCTTTTTTTTAGGAATAAGTAAAGTCAGCTTCCCAGGTGCCTGATGTCAGTTTGTAGGAGGCCTTTGGGCCTCCAAGGGAAGCAAGTCTTCCAGTTTGTGGCAGCTTGCATCTGGAAGAAATCCTGTTCCATTTGGGATCGTAGGTGGCCGAGGCCTGGTGCCAGGCTGAGGGAGTTGGGCACAAATGATGGCCTGTTTCCAGGAGTTAGTAAAGTCAGCTGCCCAGGTACCTGATGTCAGTTTGTAGCAGGGCTTTGGCCCTCCATGGGAAGCCAGGCTTCCCGCTTGTGGCAGCTTGCATCTGGAAGAAATGCTGTTCCGTTCGGGATTGTAGGTGGCTGAGGCCTGGTGCCCGGCTAAGGGAGTTGGGAACAAAGGATGGCCTGTTTTTAGGAATAAGTAAAGTCAGCTGCCCAGGTGCCTGATGTCAGTTTGTAGGAGGCCTTTGGCCCTCCAAGGGAAGCCAGGCTTCCAGCTTGTGGCAGCTTGCATCTGGAAGAAATCCTGTTCCGTTTGGGATCGTAGGTGGCCGAGACCTGCTGCCCGGCAGAGGGAGTTGGGCACAAAGGATGGCCTGTTTTTAGGAATAAGTAAAGTCAGCTGCCCAGGTGCCTGATGTCAGTTTGTAGGAGGCCTTTGGCCCTCCAAGGGAAGCCAGGCTTCCAGCTTGTGCCAGCTTGCATCTGGAAGAAATCCTGTTCCGTTTGTGATCGTAGGTGGCCGAGGCCTGGTGCCCGGCTGAGGGAGTTGGGCACAAAGGATGGCCTGTTCCCAGGGGTAAGTAAAGTCAGCTGCCCAGGTGCCTGATGTCAGTTTGTAGCAGGCCTTTGGCCCTCTAAGGGATGCTAGTCTTCCAGTTTGTGGCAGCTTGCATCTGGAAAAAATCCTGTTCCGTTCAAGAATATAGGTTCCCGAAGCCGGGTGCCCGGCAGAGGGAGTTGGGCACAAAGGATGGCCTGTTTCCAGGGGTAAGTAAAGTCAGCTGCCCAGGTGCCTGATGTCAGTTTGTAGGAGGCCTTTGGCCCTCCATGGGAAGCCAGGCTTCCAGCTTGTCGCAGCTTGCATCTGGAAGAAATCCTGTTCCACACGGGATTGTAGGTTGCCGGAGTTGGGTGCCCGGCTGAGGGAGTTTGGAACAAATGATGGCCGGATTTTAGGGGTAAGTAAAGTAAGCTGCCCAGGTGCCTGGTGTCAGTTTGTAGGAGGCCTTTGGCCCTCCAAGGGAAGCTAGTCTTTCAGTTTCTGGCAGCTTGCATCTGGAAGAAATGCTGTTCTGCTCGGGATTGTAGGTGGCAGAGGCCAGGTGCCCGGCAGAGGGAGTTGGGCACAAATGATGGCCTGTTTCCAGGGGTAAGTAAAGTCAGCTGCCCAGGTGCCTGATGTCAGTTTGTAGGAGGCCTTTGGCCCTCCAAGAGCAGCCAGGCTTCCAGCTTGTGGCAGCTTGCATCTTGAAGAAATCCTGTTCCGTTTGGGATCGTAGGTGGCCGAGGACTGCTGCCCGGCAGAGGGAGTTGGGCACAAAGGATGGCCTGTTTCCAGGGGTAAGTAAAGTCAGCTACCCAGGTGCCTGATGCCAGTTTGTAGGAGGCCTTTGGCCCTCCCAGTGATGCTAGTCTTCCTGTTCAAGGCAGCTTGCATCTGGAAAAAATCCTGTTCCGTTCAAGATTGTAGGTTCCCGAAGCCGGGTGCCCGGCAGAGGGAGTTGGGCACAAAGGATGGCCTGTTTCCTGGGGTAAGTAAAGTCAGCTGCCCAGGTGCCTGATGTCAGTTTGTAGGAGGCCTTTGGCCCTCCATGGGAAGCCAGGCTTCCTGCTTTTGGCAGCTTGCATCTGGAAGAAATGCTTTTCCGTTTGGGATTGTAGGTGGCCGAGGCCATGTGCCCGGCAGAGGGAGTTGGGCACAAAGGATGGCCTGTTTCCAGGGGTAAGTAAAGTCAGCTGCCCAGGTGCCTGATGTCAGTTTTCATGTGGCTATTTTTCCTCCATGGGAAGCCAGGCTTCCTACTTGTGGCAGCTTGCACCTGGAAGAAATCCTGTTCCGTTTGGGATCGTAGGTGGCCGAGGCCTGCTGCCCGGCTAAGGGAGTTGGGCACAAAGGATGGCCTGTTTTTAGGAATAAGTAAAGTCAGCTGCCCAGGTGCCTGATGTCAGTTTGTAGGAGGCCTTTGGCCCTCTAAGGGATGCTAGTCTTCCAGTTTGTGGCAGCTTGCATCTGGAGAAAATCCTGTTCCGTTCAAGATTATAGGTTCCCGAAGCCGGGTGCCCGGCAGAGGGAGTTGGGCACAAAGGATGGCCTGTTTCCAGGGGTAAGTAAAGTGAGCTGCCCAGGTGCCTGATGTCAGTTTGTAGCAGGCCTTTGGCCCTCTAAGGGATGCTAGTCTTCCAGTTTGTGGCAGCTTGCATCTGGAAAAAATCCTGTTCCGTTCATAATATAGGTTCCCGAAGCCGGGTGCCCGGCAGAGGGAGTTGGGCACAAAGGATGGCCTGTTTCCAGGGGTAAGTAAAGTCAGCTGCCCAGGTGCCTGATGTCAGTTTGTAGGAGGCCTTTGGCCCTCCATGGGAAGCCAGGCTTCCAGCTTGTCGCAGCTTGCATCTGGAAGAAATCCTGTTCCGTTCGGGATTGTAGGTTGCCGGAGTTGGGTGCCCGGCTGAGGGAGTTTGGAACAAATGATGGCCGGATTTTAGGGGTAAGTAAAGTAAGCTGCCCAGGTGCCTGGTGTCAGTTTGTAGGAGGCCTTTGGCCCTCCAAGGGAAGCTAGTCTTCCAGTTTGTGGCAGCTTGCATCTGGAAGAAATGCTGTTCTGCTCGGGATTGTAGGTGGCAGAGGCCAGGTGCCCGGCAGAGGGAGTTGGGCACAAATGATGGCCTGTTTCCAGGGGTAAGTAAAGTCAGCTGCCCAGGTGCCTGATGTCAGTTTGTAGGAGGCCTTTGGCCCTCCAAGAGCAGCCAGGCTTCCAGCTTGTGGCAGCTTGCATCTTGAAGAAATCCTGTTCCGTTTGGGATCGTAGGTGGCCGAGGACTGCTGCCCGGCAGAGGGAGTTGGGCACAAAGGATGGCCTGTTTCCAGGGGTAAGTAAAGTCAGCTGCCTAGGTGCCTGATGCCAGTATGTAGGAGGCCTTTGGCCCTCCCAGTGATGCTAGTCTTCCTGTTCAAGGCAGCTTGCATCTGGAAAAAATCCTGTTCCGTTCAAGATTGTAGGTTCCCGAAGTCGGGTGCCCGGCAGAGGGAGTTGGGAACAAAGGATGGCCTGTTTCCAGGGGTAAGTAAAGTCAGCTGCCCAGGTGCCTGATGTCAGTTTGTAGGAGGCCTTTGGCCCTCCATGGGAAGCCAGGCTTCCTGCTTTTGGCAGCTTGCATCTGGAAGAAATGCTTTTCCGTTTGGGATTGTAGGTGGCCGAGGCCATGTGCCCGGCAGAGGGAGTTGGGCACAAAGGATGGCCTGTTTCCAGGGTTAAGTAAAGTCAGCTGCCCAGGTGCCTGATGTCACTTTTCATGTGGCTATTTTTCCTCCATGGGAAGCCAGGCTTCCTACTTGTGGCAGCTTGCACCTGGAAGAAATCCTGTTCCGTTCGGGATTGTAGGTGGCCGAGGCCTGGTGCCCGGCTAAGGGAGTTGGGAACAAAGGATGGCCTGTTTTTAGGAATAAGTAAAGTCAGCTGCCCAGGTGCCTGATGTCAGTTTGTAGGAGGCCTTTGGCCCTCCAAGGGAAGCCAGGCTTCCAGCTTGTGGCAGCTTGCATCTGGAAGAAATCCTGTTCCGTTTGGGATCGTAGGTGGCCGAGGCCTGCTGCCCGGCAGAGGGAGTTGGGCACAAAGGATGGCCTGTTTTTAGGAATAAGTAAACTCAGCTGCCCAGGTGCCTGATGTCAGTTTGTAGGAGGCCTTTGGCCCTCCAAGGGAAGCCAGGCTTCCAGCTTGTGCCAGCCTGCATCTGGAAGAAATCCTGTTCCGTTTGGGATCGTAGGTGGCCGAGGCCTGGTGCCCGGCTGAGGGAGTTGGGCACAAATGATGGCCTGTTTCCAGGGGTAAGTAAAGTCAGCTGCCCAGGTGCCTGATGTCAGTTTGTAGGAGGCCTTTGGCCCTCTAAGGGATGCTAGTCTTCCAGTTTGTGGCAGCTTGCATCTGGAGAAAATCCTTTTCCGTTCAAGATTATAGGTTCCCGAAGCCGGGTGCCCGGCAGAGGGAGTTGGGCACAAAGGATGGCCTGTTTCCAGGGGTAAGTAAAGTGAGCTGCCCAGGTGCCTGATGTCAGTTTGTAGGAGGCCTTTGGCCCTCCATGGGAAGCCAGGCTTCCAGCTTGTGGCAGCTTGCATCTGGAAGAAATCCTGTTCCGTTTGGGATTGTAGGTTGCCGGAGTTGGGTGCCCGGCTGAGGGAGTTTGGAACAAATGATGGCCGGATTTTAGGGGTAAGTAAAGTCAGCTTCCCAGGTGCCTGATGTCAGTTTGTAGGAGGCCTTTGGCCCTCTAAAGGCAGCAAGTCTTCCAGTTTGTGGCAGCTTGCATCTGGAAGAAATCCTGTTCCGTTTGGGATCGTAGGTGGCCGAGGCCTGGTGCCCGGCTGAGGGAAGGGGGCACAAATGATTGCCTGTTTCCAGGGGTAAGTAAAGTCAGCTGCCCAGGTGCCTGATGTCAGTTTGTAGGAGGCCTTTGGCCCTCCATGGGAAGCCAGGCTTCCAGCTTGTGGCAGCTTGCATCTGGAAGAAATCCTGTTCCGTTCGGGATTGTAGGTGGCCGAGGCCAGGTGCCCGGCAGTAGGAGTTGGGCGCAATGGATGGCTTTTTTTTAGGAATAAGTAAAGTCAGCTTCCCAGGTGCCTGATGTCAGTTTGTAGGAGGCCTTTGGGGCTCCAAGGGAAGCAAGTCTTCCAGTTTGTGGCAGCTTGCATCTGGAAGAAATCCTGTTCCGTTCGGGATTGTAGGTGGCCGAGGCCTGCTGCCCGGCAGAGGGAGTTGGGCACAAAAAATGGCCTGTTTCCAGGGGTTAGTAAAGTCAGCTGCCCAGGTGCCTTGTGTCAGTTTGTAGCAGGCCTTTGGCCCTCCATGGGAAGCCAGGCTTCCAGCTTGTGGCAGCTTGCATCTGGAAGAAATCCTGTTCCGTTCGGGATTGTAGGTGGCCGAGGCCAGGTGCCCGGCAGAGGGAGTTGGGAACAAAGGATGGCCTGTTTCAGGGGGTAAGTAAAGTAAGCTGCCCAGGTGCCTGGTATCAGTTTGTAGGAGGTTTTTGGCCCTCCAAGAGCAGCCAGGCTTCCAGCTTGTGGCAGCTTGCATCTTGAAGAAATCCTGTTCCGTTTGGGATCGTAGGTGGCCGAGGACTGCTGTCCGGCAGAGGGAGTTGGGCACAAAGGATGGCCTGTTTCCAGGGGTAAGTAAAGTCAGCTGCCCAGGTGCCTGATGCCAGTTTGTAGGAGGCCTTTGGCCCTCCCAGTGATGCTAGTCTTCCTGTTCAAGGCAGCTTGCATCTGGAAAAAATCCTGTTCCGTTCAAGATTGTAGGTTCCCGAAGCCGGGTGCCCGGCAGAGGGAGTTGGGCACAAAGGATGGCCTGTTTCCAGGGGTAAGTAAAGTCAGCTGCCCAGGTGCCTGATGTCAGTTTGTAGGAGGCCTTTGGCCCTCCATGGGAAGCCAGGCTTCCTGCTTTTGGCAGCTTGCATCTGGAAGAAATGCTTTTCCGTTTGGGATTGTAGGTGGCCGAGGCCATGTGCCCGGCAGAGGGAGTTGGGCACAAAGGATGGCCTGTTTCCAGGGGTAAGTAAAGTCAGCTGCCCAGGTGCCTGATGTCAGTTTTCATGTGGCTATTTTTCCTCCATGGGAAACCAGGCTTCCTACTTGTGGCAGCTTGCACCTGGAAGAAATCCTGTTCCGTTCGGGATTGTAGGTGGCCGAAGCCTGGTGCCCGGCTAAGGGAGTTGGGAACAAAGGATGGCCTGTTTTTAGGAATAAGTAAAGTCAGCTGCCCAGGTGCCTGATGTCAGTTTGTAGGAGGCCTTTGGCCCTCCATGAGAAGCAAGGCTTCCAGTTTGTGGCAGCTTGCATCTGGAAGAAATCCTGTTCCGTTCGGGATTGTAGGTGGCCGAGGCCAGGTGCCCGGCAGAGGGAGTTGGGCGCAATGGATGATTTGTTTTTAGGAATAAGTAAAGTCAGCTTCCCAGGTGCCTGATGTCAGTTTGTAGGAGGCCTTTGGCCCTCCAAGGGAAGCTAGTCTTCCAGTTTGTGGCAGCTTGCATCTGGAAGAAATGCTGTTCCGTTCAGGATTCTAGGTGGCCGAGACCAGGTGCCCGATAGAGGGTGTTGGGCACAAAGGATGGCCTGTTTTTAGGAATAAGTAAAGTCAGCTGCCCAGGTGCCTGATGTCAGTTTGTAGGAGGCCTTTGGCCCTCTAAGGGATGCTAGTCTTCCAGTTTGTGGCAGCTTGCATCTGGAGAAAATCCTGTTCCGTTCAAGATTATAGGTTCCCGAAGCCGGGTGCCCGGCAGAGGGAGTTGGGCACAAAGGATGGCCTGTTTCCAGGGGTAAGTAAAGTGAGCTGCCCAGGTGCCTGATGTCAGTTTGTAGGAGGCCTTTGGCCCTCCATGGGAAGCCAGGCTTCCCACTTGTGGCAGCTTGCATCTGGAAGAAATCCTGTTCCGTTCGGGATTGTAGGTGGCCGAGGCCTGGTGCCCGGCTAAGGGAGTTGGGAACAAAGGATGGCCTGTTTTTAGGAATAAGTAAAGTCAGCTGCCCAGGTGCCTGATGTCAGTTTGTAGGAGGCCTTTGGCCCTCCAAGGGAAGCCAGGCTTCCAGCTTGTGGCAGCTTGCACCTGGAAGAAATCCTGTTCCATTTGGGATCGTAGGTGGCCGAGACCTGCTGCCCGGCAGAGGGAGTTGGGCACAAAGGATGGCCTGTTTTTAGGAATAAGTAAAGTCAGCTGCCCAGGTGCCTGATGTCAGTTTGTAGGAGGCCTTTGGCCCTCCAAGGGAAGCCAGGCTTCCAGCTTGTGCCAGCTTGCATCTGGAAGAAATCCTGTTCCGTTTGGGATCGTAGGTGGCCGAGGCCTGGTGTCCGGCTAAGGGAGTTGGGAACAAAGGATCGCCTGTTTCCAGGGGTAAGTAAAGTTAGCTGCCCAGGTGCCTGGTGTCAGTTTGTAGGAGGCCTTTGACCCTCCAAGGGAAGCTCGTCTTCCAGTTTGTGGCTGCTTGCATCTGGAAGAAATCCTGTTCTGTTTGGGATTGTAGGTGGCCGAGGCCTACTGCCCGGCAGAGGGAGTTGGGCGCAAAGGATGGCCTGTTTTTAGGAATAAGTAAAGTCAGCTGCCCAGGTGCCTGATGTCAGTTTGTAGGAGGCCTTTGGCCCTATAAGGGAAGCTAGTCTTCCAGTTTGTGGCAGCTTGCATCTGGAAGAAATCCTGTTCCGTTCGGGATTGTAGGTTGCTGGAGCTGGGTGCCCGGCTGAGGGAGTTTGGAACAAAGGATGGCCGGTTTTTAGGAGTAAGTAAAGTCAGCTGCCCAGGTGCCTGATGTCAGTTTGTAGGAGGCCTTTGGCCCTCTAAGGGAAGCTAGGCTTCCAGTTTGTGGCAGCTTGCATCTGGAAGAAATCCTGGTCCATTTCGGATCATAGGTGGCCGAGGCCAGGTGCCCGGCAGAGGGAGTTGGGCACAAAGGATGGCCTGTTTCCAGAGGTAAGTAAAGTTAGCCGCCCAGGTGCCTGATGTCAGTTTGTAGGAGGCCTTTGGCCCTCCAAGGGAAGCCAGGCTTCCAGCTTGTGGCAGCTTGCATCTGGAAAAAATCCTGTTCTGTTCAAGATTGTAGGTTCCCGAAGCCGGGTGCCCGGCAGACAGAGTTGTGCACAAATGATGGCCTGTTTCCAGGGGTAAGTAAAGTCAGCTGCCCAGGTGCCTGATGTCAGTTTGTAGGAGGCCTTTGGCCCTCCATGAGAAGCAAGGCTTCCAGTTTGTGGCAGCTTGCATCTGGAAGAAATGCTGTTCCGTTCGGGATTGTAGGTGGCCGAGGCCAGGTGCCCGGCAGAGGGAGTTGGGCGCAATGGATGATCTGTTTTTAGGAATAAGTAAAGTCAGCTTCCCAGGTGCCTGATGTCAGTTTGTAGGAGGCCTTTGGCCCTCCAAGGGAAGCTAGTCTTCCAGTTTGTGGCAGCTTGCATCTGGAAGAAATGCTGTTCCGTTCAGGATTCTAGGTGGCCGAGACCAGGTGCCCGATAGAGGGTGTTGGGCACAAAGGATGGCCTGTTTCCAGGGGTAAGTAAAGTAAGCTGCCCAGGTACCTGATGTCAGTTTGTAGCAGGCCTTTGGCCCTCCAAGGGAAGCTAGTCTTCCAGTTTGTGGCAGCTTGCATCTGGAAGAAATGCTGTTCTACTCGGGATTGTAGGTGGCCGAGGCCTGCTGCCCGGCAGAGGGAGTTGGGCACAAATGATGGCCTGTTTCCAGGGGTAAGTAAAGTCATCTGCCCAGGTGCCTGGTGTCAGTTTGTAGGAGGCCTTTGGCCCTCCAAGGGAAGCCAGGCTTCCAGTTTGTGGCAGCTTGCATCTGGAAGAAATCCTGTTCCGTTTGGGATCGTAGGTGGCCGAGGCCTGGTGTCCGGCTAAGGGAGTTGGGAACAAAGGATGGCCTGTTTCCAGGGGTAAGTAAAGTTAGCTGCCCAGGTGCCTGGTGTCAGTTTGTAGGAGGCCTTTAACCCTCCAAGGGAAGCTCGTCTTCCAGTTTGTGGCTGCTTGCATCTGGAAGAAATCCTGTTCTGTTTGGGATTGTAGGTGGCCGAGGCCTGCTGCCCGGCAGAGGGAGTTGGGCGCAAAGGATGGCCTGTTTTTAGGAATAAGTAAAGTAAGCTGCCCAGGTGCCTGATGTCAGTTTGTAGGAGGCCTTTGGCCCTATAAGGGAAGCTAGTCTTCCAGTTTGTGGCAGCTTGCATCTGGAAGAAATCCTGTTCCATTTGGGATCGTAGGTGGCCGAGGCCTGGTGCCAGGCTGAGGGAGTTGGGCACAAATGATGGCCTGTTTCCAGGAGTTAGTAAAGTCAGCTGCCCAGGTACCTGATGTCAGTTTGTAGCAGGCCTTTGGCCCTCTAAGGGATGCTAGTCTTCCAGTTTGTGGCAGCTTGCATCTGGAAAAAATCCTGTTCCGTTCAAGATTATAGGTTCCCGAAGCCGGGTGCCCGGCAGAGGGAGTTGGGCACAAAGGATGGCCTGTTTCCAGGGGTAAGTAAAGTCAGCTGCCCAGGTGCCTGATGTCAGTTTGTAGGAGGCCTTTGGCCCTCCATGGGAAGCCAGGCTTCCAGCTTGTGGCAGCTTGCATCTGGAAGAAATCCTGTTCCGTTCGGGATTGTAGGTTGCCGGAGTTGGGTGCCCGGCTGAGGGAGTTTGGAACAAATGATGGCCGGATTTTAGGGGTAAGTAAAGTAAGCTGCCCAGGTGCCTGGTGTCAGTTTGTAGGAGGCCTTTGGCCCTCCAAGGGAAGCTAGTCTTCCAGTTTGTGGCAGCTTGCATCTGGAAGAAATCCTGTTCTGCTCGGGATTGTAGGTGGCAGAGGCCAGGTGCCCGGCAGAGGGAGTTGGGCACAAATGATGGCCTGTTTCCAGGGGTAAGTAAAGTCAGCTGCCCAGGTGCCTGATGTCAGTTTGTAGGAGGCCTTTGGCCCTCCAAGAGCAGCCAGGCTTCCAGCTTGTGGCAGCTTGCATCTTGAAGAAATCCTGTTCCGTTTGGGATCGTAGGTGGCCGAGGACTGCTGCCCGGCAGAGGGAGTTGGGCACAAAGGATGGCCTGTTTCCAGGGGTAAGTAAAGTCAGCTACCCAGGTGCCTGATGCCAGTTTGTAGGAGGCCTTTGGCCCTCCCAGTGATGCTAGTCTTCCTGTTCAAGGCAGCTTGCATCTGGAAAAAATCCTGTTCCGTTCAAGATTGTAGGTTCCCGAAGCCGGGTGCCCGGCAGAGGGAGTTGGGCACAAAGGATGGCCTGTTTCCAGGGGTAAGTAAAGTCAGCTGCCCAGGTGCCTGATGTCAGTTTGTAGGAGGCCTTTGGCCCTCCATGGGAAGCCAGGCTTCCTGCTTTTGGCAGCTTGCATCTGGAAGAAATGCTTTTCCGTTTGGGATTGTAGGTGGCCGAGGCCATGTGCCCGGCAGAGGGAGTTGGGCACAAAGGATGGCCTGTTTCCAGGGGTAAGTAAAGTCAGCTGCCCAGGTGCCTGATGTCAGTTTTCATGTGGCTATTTTTCCTCCATGGGAAGCCAGGCTTCCTACTTGTAACAGCTTGCACCTGGAAGAAATCCTGTTCCGTTTGGGATCGTAGGTGGCCGAGGCCTGCTGCCCGGCTAAGGGAGTTGGGCACAAAGGATGGCCTGTTTTTAGGAATAAGTAAAGTCAGCTGCCCAGGTGCCTGATGTCAGTTTGTAGGAGGCCTTTGGCCCTCCAAGGGAAGCCAGGCTTCCAGCTTGTGCCAGCTTGCATCTGGAAGAAATCCTGTTCCGTTTGGGATCGTAGGTGGCCGAGGCCTGGTGCCCGGCTGAGGGAGTTGGGCACAAAGGATGGCCTGTTTCCAGGGGTAAGTAAAGTGAGCTGCCCAGGTGCCTGATGTCAGTTTGTAGCAGGCCTTTGGCCCTCCATGGGAAGCCAGGCTTCCAGTTTGTGGCAGCTTGCATCTGGAGAAAATCCTGTTCCGTTCAAGATTATAGGTTCCCGAAGCCGGGTGCCCGGCAGAGGGAGTTGGGCACAAAGGATGGCCTGTTTCCAGGGGTAAGTAAAGTGAGCTGCCCAGGTGCCTGATGTCAGTTTGTAGGAGGCCTTTGGCCCTCCATGGGAAGCCAGGCTTCCAGTTTGTGGCAGCTTGCATCTGGAAGAAATCCTGTTCCGTTTGGGATCGTCGGTGGCCGAGGCCTGGTGCTCGGCTGAGGGAGTTGGGCACAAATGATGGCCTGTTTCCAGGAGTAAGTAAAGTCAGCTGCCCAGGTACCTGATGTCAGTTTGTAGCAGGGCTTTGGCCCTCCATGGGAAGCCAGGCTTCCCGCTTGTGGCAGCTTGCATCTGGAAGAAATGCTGTTCCGTTCGGGATTGTAGGTGGCTGAGGCCTGGTGCCCGGCTAAGGGAGTTGGGAACAAAGGATGGCCTGTTTTTAGGAATAAGTAAAGTCAGCTGCCCAGGTGCCTGATGTCAGTTTGTAGGAGGCCTTTGGCCCTCCAAGGGAAGCCAGGCTTCCAGCTTGTGGCAGCTTGCATCTGGAAGAAATCCTGTTCCGTTTGGGATCGTAGGTGGCCGAGACCTGCTGCCCGGCAGAGGGAGTTGGGCACAAAGGATGGCCTGTTTTTAGGAATAAGTAAAGTCAGCTGCCCAGGTGCCTGATGTCAGTTTGTAGGAGGCCTTTGGCCCTCCAAGGGAAGCCAGGCTTCCAGCTTGTGCCAGCTTGCATCTGGAAGAAATCCTGTTCCGTTTGTGATCGTAGGTGGCCGAGGCCTGGTGCCCGGCTGAGGGAGTTGGGCACAAAGGATGGCCTGTTCCCAGGGGTAAGTAAAGTCAGCTGCCCAGGTGCCTGATGTCAGTTTGTAGCAGGCCTTTGGCCCTCTAAGGGATGCTAGTCTTCCAGTTTGTGGCAGCTTGCATCTGGAAAAAATCCTGTTCCGTTCAAGAATATAGGTTCCCGAAGCCGGGTGCCCGGCAGAGGGAGTTGGGCACAAAGGATGGCCTGTTTCCAGGGGTAAGTAAAGTCAGCTGCCCAGGTGCCTGATGTCAGTTTGTAGGAGGCCTTTGGCCCTCCATGGGAAGCCAGGCTTCCAGCTTGTCGCAGCTTGCATCTGGAAGAAATCCTGTTCCGTTCGGGATTGTAGGTTGCCGGAGTTGGGTGCCCGGCTGAGGGAGTTTGGAACAAATGATGGCCGGATTTTAGGGGTAAGTAAAGTAAGCTGCCCAGGTGCCTGGTGTCAGTTTGTAGGAGGCCTTTGGCCCTCCAAGGGAAGCTAGTCTTCCAGTTTGTGGCAGCTTGCATCTGGAAGAAATGCTGTTCTGCTCGGGATTGTAGATGGCAGAGGCCAGGTGCCCGGCAGAGGGAGTTGGGCACAAATGATGGCCTGTTTCCAGGGGTAAGTAAAGTCAGCTGCCCAGGTGCCTGATGTCAGTTTGTAGGAGGCCTTTGGCCCTCCAAGAGCAGCCAGGCTTCCAGCTTGTGGCAGCTTGCATCTTGAAGAAATCCTGTTCCGTTTGGGATCGTAGGTGGCCGAGGACTGCTGCCCGGCAGAGGGAGTTGGGCACAAAGGATGGCCTGTTTCCAGGGGTAAGTAAAGTCAGCTGCCTAGGTGCCTGATGCCAGTATGTAGGAGGCCTTTGGCCCTCCCAGTGATGCTAGTCTTCCTGTTCAAGGCAGCTTGCATCTGGAAAAAATCCTGTTCCGTTCAAGATTGTAGGTTCCCGAAGCCGGGTGCCCGGCAGAGGGAGTTGGGAACAAAGGATGGCCTGTTTCCAGGGGTAAGTAAAGTCAGCTGCCCAGGTGCCTGATGTCAGTTTGTAGGAGGCCTTTGGCCCTCCATGGGAAGCCAGGCTTCCTGCTTTTGGCAGCTTGCATCTGGAAGAAATGCTTTTCCGTTTGGGATTGTAGGTGGCCGAGGCCATGTGCCCGGCAGAGGGAGTTGGGCACAAAGGATGGCCTGTTTCCAGGGGTAAGTAAAGTCAGCTGCCCAGGTGCCTGATGTCAGTTTTCATGTGGCTATTTTTCCTCCATGGGAAGCCAGGCTTCCTACTTGTGGCAGCTTGCACCTGGAAGAAATCCTGTTCCGTTCGGGATTGTAGGTGGCCGAGGCCTGGTGCCCGGCTAAGGGAGTTGGGAACAAAGGATGGCCTGTTTTTAGGAATAAGTAAAGTCAGCTGCCCAGGTGCCTGATGTCAGTTTGTAGGAGGCCTTTGACCCTCCAAGGGAAGCCAGGCTTCCAGCTTGTGCCAGCTTGCATCTGGAAGAAATCCTGTTCCGTTTGGGATCGTAGGTGGCCGAGGCCTGGTGCCCGGCAGAGGGAGTTGGGCACAAATGATGGCCTGTTTCCAGGGGTAAGTAAAGTCAGCTGCCCAGGTGCCTGATGTCAGTTTGTAGGAGGCCTTTGGCCCTCTAAGGGATGCTAGTCTTCCAGTTTGTGGCAGCTTGCATCTGGAGAAAATCCTGTTCCGTTCAAGATTATAGGTTCCCGAAGCCGGGTGCCCGGCAGAGGGAGTTGGGCACAAAGGATGGCCTGTTTCCAGGGGTAAGTAAAGTGAGCTGCCCAGGTGCCTGATGTCAGTTTGTAGGAGGCCTTTGGCCCTCCATGGGAAGCCAGGCTTCCAGCTTGTGGCAGCTTGCATCTGGAAGAAATCCTGTTCCGTTTGGGATTGTAGGTTGCCGGAGTTGGGTGCCCGGCTGAGGGAGTTTGGAACAAATGATGGCCGGATTTTAGGGGTAAGTAAAGTCAGCTGCCCAGGTGCCTGATGTCAGTTTGTAGGAGGCCTTTGGCCCTCTAAAGGCAGCAAGTCTTCCAGTTTGTGGCAGCTTGCATCTGGAAGAAATCCTGTTCCGTTTGGGATCGTAGGTGGCCGAGGCCTGGTGCCAGGCTGAGGGAGTTGGGCACAAATGATGGCCTGTTTCCAGGGGTAAGTAAAGTCAGCTGCCCAGGTGCCTGATGTCAGTTTGTAGGAGGCCTTTGGCCCTCCATGGGAAGCCAGGCTTCCAGCTTGTGGCAGCTTGCATCTGGAAGAAATCCTGTTCCGTTCGGGATTGTAGGTGGCCGAGGCCAGGTACCCGGCAGAGGGAGTTGGGCGCAATGGATGGCTTTTTTTTAGGAATAAGTAAAGTCAGCTTCCCAGGTGCCTGATGTCAGTTTGTAGGAGGCCTTTGGCCCTCCAAGGGAAGGTAGTCTTCCAGTTTGTGGCAGCTTGCATCTGGAAGAAATGCTGTTCCGTTCGGGATTGTAGGTGGCCGAGGCCTGCTGCCCGGCAGAGGGAGTTGGGCACAAAAAATGGCCTGTTTCCAGGGGTTAGTAAAGTCAGCTGCCCAGGTGCCTTGTGTCAGTTTGTAGCAGGACTTTGGCCCTCCATGGGAAGCCAGGCTTCCAGCTTGTGGCAGCTTGCATCTGGATGAAATCCTGTTCCGTTCGGGATTGTAGGTGGCCGAGGCCAGGTGCCCGGCAGAGGGAGTTGGGAACAAAGGATGGCCTGTTTCAGGGGTAAGTAAAGTAAGCTGCCCAGGTGCCTGGTATCAGTTTGTAGGAGGCCTTTGGCCCTCCAAGAGCAGCCAGGCTTCCAGCTTGTGGCAGCTTGCATCTTGAAGAAATCCTGTTCCGTTTGGGATCGTAGGTGGCCGAGGACTGCTGTCCGGCAGAGGGAGTTGGGCACAAAGGATGGCCTGTTTCCAGGGGTAAGTAAAGTCAGCTGCCCAGGTGCCTGATGCCAGTTTGTAGGAGGCCTTTGGCCCTCCCAGTGATGCTAGTCTTCCTGTTCAAGGCAGCTTGCATCTGGAAAAAATCCTGTTCCGTTCAAGATTGTAGGTTCCCGAAGCCGGGTGCCCGGCAGAGGGAGTTGGGCACAAAGGATGGCCTGTTTCCAGGGGTAAATAAAGTCAGCTGCCCAGGTGCCTGATGTCAGTTTGTAGGAGGCCTTTGGCCCTCCATGGGAAGCCAGGCTTCCTGCTTTTGGCAGCTTGCATCTGGAAGAAATGCTTTTCCGTTTGGGATTGTAGGTGGCCGAGGCCATGTGCCCGGCAGAGGGAGTTGGGCACAAAGGATGGCCTGTTTCCAGGGGTAAGTAAAGTCAGCTGCCCAGGTGCCTGATGTCAGTTTTCATGTGGCTATTTTTCCTCCATGGGAAACCAGGCTTCCTACTTGTGGCAGCTTGCACCTGGAAGAAATCCTGTTCCGTTCGGGATTGTAGGTGGCCGAGGCCTGGTGCCCGGCTAAGGGAGTTGGGAACAAAGGATGGCCTGTTTTTAGGAATAAGTAAAGTCAGCTGCCCAGGTGCCTGATGTCAGTTTGTAGGAGGCCTTTGGCCCTCCAAGGGAAGCCAGGCTTCCAGCTTGTGGCAGCTTGCATCTGGAAGAAATCCTGTTCCGTTTGGGATCGTAGGTGGCCGAGGCCTGCTGCCCGGCAGAGGGAGTTGGGCACAAAGGATGGCCTGTTTTTAGGAATAAGTAAAGTCAGCTGCCCAGGTGCCTGATGTCAGTTTGTAGGAGGCCTTTGGCCCTCCAAGGGAAGCCAGGCTTCCAGCTTGTGCCAGCTTGCATCTGGAAGAAATCTTGTTCCGTTTGGGATCGTAGGTGGCCGAGGCCTGCTGCCAGGCTGAGGGAGTTGGGCACAAATGATGGCCTGTTTCCAGGGGTAAGTAAAGTCAGCTGCCCAGGTGCCTGATGTCAGTTTGTAGCAGGCCTTTGGCCCTCTAAGGGATGCTAGTCTTCCAGTTTGTGGCAGCTTGCATCTGGAAAAAATCCTGTTCCGTTCAAGATTATAGGTTCCCGAAGCCGGGTGCCCGACAGAGGGAGTTGGGCACAAAGGATGGCCTGTTTCCAGGGGTAAGTAAAGTCAGCTGCCCAGGTGCCTGATGTCAGTTTGTAGGAGGCCTTTGGCCCTCCATGGGAAGCCAGGCTTCCAGCTTGTGGCAGCTTGCATCTGGAAGAAATCCTGTTCCGTTCGGGATTGTAGGTTGCCGGAGTTGGGTGCCCGGCTGAGGGAGTTTGGAACAAATGATGGCCGGATATTAGGGGTAAGTAAAGTCAGCTGCCCAGGTGCCTGATGTCAGTTTGTAGGAGGCCTTTGGCCCTCTAAAGGCAGCAAGTCTTCCAGTTTGTGGCAGCTTGCATCTGGAAGAAATCCTGTCCGTTTGGGATCGTCGGTGGCCGAGGCCTGCTGCCCGGCAGAGGGAGTTGGGCACAAATGATGGCCTGTTTCCAGGGGTAAGTAAAGTCATCTGCCCAGGTGCCTGATGTCAGTTTGTAGGAGGCCTTTGGCCCTCCAAGGGAAGCCAGGCTTCCAGTTTGTGGCAGCTTGCATCTGGAAGAAATCCTGTTCCGTTCGGGATTGTAGGTGGCCGAGGCCTGGTGTCCGGCTAAGGGAGTTGGGAACAAAGGATGGCGTGTTTCCAGGGGTAAGTAAAGTTGGCTGCCCAGGTGTCTGGTGTCAGTTTGTAGGAGGCCTTTGACCCTCCAAGGGAAGCTCGTCTTCCAGTTTGTGGCTGCTTGCATCTGGAAGAAATCCTGTTCTGTTTGGGATTGTAGGTGGCCGAGGCCTGCTGCCCGGCAGAGGGAGTTGGGCGCAAAGGATGGCCTGTTTTTAGGAATAAGTAAAGTCAGCTGCCCAGGTGCCTGATGTCAGTTTGTAGGAGGCCTTTGGCCCTATAAGGGAAGCTAGTCTTCCAGTGTGTGGCAGCTTGCATCTGGAAGAAATCCTGTTCCATTTGGGATCGTAGGTGGCCGAGGCCTGGTGCCAGGCTGAGGGAGTTGGGCACAAATGATGGCCTGTTTCCAGGGGTAAGTAAAGTCAGCTGCTCAGGTGCCTGATGTCAGTTTGTAGCAGGCCTTTGGCCCTCTAAGGGATGCTAGTCTTCCAATTTGTGGCAGCTTGCATCTGGAGAAAATCCTGTTCCGTTCAAGATTATAGGTTCCCGAAGCCGGGTGCCTGGCAGAGGGAGTTGGGCACAAAGGATGGCCTGTTTCCAGGGGTAAGTAAAGTGAGCTGCCCAGGTGCCTGATGTCAGTTTGTAGGAGGCCTTTGGCCCTCCATGGGAAGCCAGGCTTCCAGCTTGTGGCAGCTTGCATCTGGAAGAAATCCTGTTCCGTTTGAGATTGTAGGTTGCCGGAGTTGGGTGCCCGGCTGAGGGAGTTTGGAACAAATGATGGCCGGATTTTAGGGGTAAGTAAAGTCAGCTGCCCAGGTGCCTGATGTCTGTTTGTAGGAGGCCTTTGGCCCTCTAAAGGCAGCAAGTCTTCCACTTTGTGGCAGCTTGCATCTGGAAGAAATCCTGTTCCGTTTGGGATCGTCGGTGGCCGAGGCCTGGTGCCCGGCTGAGGGAGTTGGGCACAAATGATGGCCTGTTTCCAGGGGTAAGTAAAGTCAGCTGCCCAGGTGCCTGATGTCAGTTTGTAGGAGGCCTTTGGCCCTCCATGGGAAGCCAGGCTTCCAGCATGTGGCAGCTTACATCTGGAAGAAATCCTGTTCCGTTCGGGATTGTAGGTGGCCGAGGCCTGGTGCCCGGCAGAGGGACTTGGGCGCAATGGATGGCTTTTTTTTAGGAATAAGTAAAGTCAGCTTCCCAGGTGCCTGATGTCAGTTTGTAGGAGGCCTTTGGGCCTCCAAGGGAAGCAAGTCTTCCAGTTTGTGGCAGCTTGCATCTGGAAGAAATCCTGTTCCATTTGGGATCGTAGGTGGCCGAGGCCTGGTGCCAGGCTGAGGGAGTTGGGCACAAATGATGGCCTGTTTCCAGGAGTTAGTAAAGTCAGCTGCCCAGGTACCTGATGTCAGTTTGTAGCAGGCTTTGGCCCTCCATGGGAAGCCAGGCTTCCCGCTTGTGGCAGCTTGCATCTGGAAGAAATGCTGTTCCGTTCGGGATTGTAGGTGGCTGAGGCCTGGTGCCCGGCTAAGGGAGTTGGGAACAAAGGATGGCCTGTTTTTAGGAATAAGTAAAGTCAGCTGCCCAGGTGCCTGATGTCAGTTTGTAGGAGGCCTTTGGCCCTCCAAGGGAAGCCAGGCTTCCAGCTTGTGGCAGCTTGCATCTGGAAGAAATCCTGTTCCATTTGGGATCGTAGGTGGCCGAGACCTGCTGCCCGGCAGAGGGAGTTGGGCACAAAGGATGGCCTGTTTTTAGGAATAAGTAAAGTCAGCTGCCCAGGTGCCTGATGTCAGTTTGTAGGAGGCCTTTGGCCCTCCAAGGGAAGCCAGGCTTCCAGCTTGTGCCAGCTTGCATCTGGAAGAAATCCTGTTCCGTTTGGGATCGTAGGTGGCCGAGGCCTGGTGCCCGGCTGAGGGAGTTGGGCACAAAGGATGGCCTGTTTCCAGGGGTAAGTAAAGTCAGCTGCCCAGGTGCCTGATGTCAGTTTGTAGCAGGCCTTTGGCCCTCTAAGGGATGCTAGTCTTCCAGTTTGTGGCAGCTTGCATCTGGAAAAAATCCTGTTCCGTTCAAGAATATAGGTTCCCGAAGCCGGGTGCCCGGCAGAGGGAGTTGGGCACAAAGGATGGCCTGTTTCCAGGGGTAAGTAAAGTCAGCTGCCCAGGTGCCTGATGTCAGTTTGTAGGAGGCCTTTGGCCCTCCATGGGAAGCCAGGCTTCCAGCTTGTGGCAGCTTGCATCTGGAAGAAATCCTGTTCCGTTTGGGATTGTAGGTTGCCGGAGTTGGGTGCCCGGCTGAGGGAGTTTGGAACAAATGATGGCCGGATTTTAGGGGTAAGTAAAGTAAGCTGCCCAGGTGCCTGGTGTCAGTTTGTAGGAGGCCTTTGGCCCTCCAAGGGAAGCTAGTCTTCCAGTTTGTGGCAGCTTGCATCTGGAAGAAATGCTGTTCTGCTCGGGATTTTAGGTGGCAGAGGCCAGGTGCCCGGCAGAGGGAGTTGGGCACAAATGATGGCCTGTTTCCAGGGGTAAGTAAAGTCAGCTGCCCAGGTGCCTGATGTCAGTTTGTAGGAGGCCTTTGGCCCTCCATGGGAAGCCAGGCTTCCAGCTTGTGGCAGCTTGCATCTGGAAGAAATCCTGTTCCGTTCGGGATTGTAGGTGGCCGAGGCCTGGTGCCCGGCAGAGGGACTTGGGCGCAATGGATGGCTTTTTTTTAGGAATAAGTAAAGTCAGCTTCCCAGGTGCCTGATGTCAGTTTGTAGGAGGCCTTTGGGCCTCCAAGGGAAGCAAGTCTTCCAGTTTGTGGCAGCTTGCATCTGGAAGAAATCCTGTTCCATTTGGGATCGTAGGTGGCCGAGGCCTGGTGCCAGGCTGAGGGAGTTGGGCACAAATGATGGCCTGTTTCCAGGAGTTAGTAAAGTCAGCTGCCCAGGTACCTGATGTCAGTTTGTAGCAGGGCTTTGGCCCTCCATGGGAAGCCAGGCTTCCCGCTTGTGGCAGCTTGCATCTGGAAGAAATGCTGTTCCGTTCGGGATTGTAGGTGGCTGAGGCCTGGTGCCCGGCTAAGGGAGTTGGGAACAAAGGATGGCCTGTTTTTAGGAATAAGTAAAGTCAGCTGCCCAGGTGCCTGATGTCAGTTTGTAGGAGGCCTTTGGCCCTCCAAGGGAAGCCAGGCTTCCAGCTTGTGGCAGCTTGCATCTGGAAGAAATCCTGTTCCGTTTGGGATCGTAGGTGGCCGAGACCTGCTGCCCGGCAGAGGGAGTTGGGCACAAAGGATGGCCTGTTTTTAGGAATAAGTAAAGTCAGCTGCCCAGGTGCCTGATGTCAGTTTGTAGGAGGCCTTTGGCCCTCCAAGGGAAGCCAGGCTTCCAGCTTGTGCCAGCTTGCATCTGGAAGAAATCCTGTTCCGTTTGTGATCGTAGGTGGCCGAGGCCTGGTGCCCGGCTGAGGGAGTTGGGCACAAAGGATGGCCTGTTCCCAGGGGTAAGTAAAGTCAGCTGCCCAGGTGCCTGATGTCAGTTTGTAGCAGGCCTTTGGCCCTCTAAGGGATGCTAGTCTTCCAGTTTGTGGCAGCTTGCATCTGGAAAAAATCCTGTTCCGTTCAAGAATATAGGTTCCCGAAGCCGGGTGCCCGGCAGAGGGAGTTGGGCACAAAGGATGGCCTGTTTCCAGGGGTAAGTAAAGTCAGCTGCCCAGGTGCCTGATGTCAGTTTGTAGGAGGCCTTTGGCCCTCCATGGGAAGCCAGGCTTCCAGCTTGTCGCAGCTTGCATCTGGAAGAAATCCTGTTCCACACGGGATTGTAGGTTGCCGGAGTTGGGTGCCCGGCTGAGGGAGTTTGGAACAAATGATGGCCGGATTTTAGGGGTAAGTAAAGTAAGCTGCCCAGGTGCCTGGTGTCAGTTTGTAGGAGGCCTTTGGCCCTCCAAGGGAAGCTAGTCTTTCAGTTTCTGGCAGCTTGCATCTGGAAGAAATGCTGTTCTGCTCGGGATTGTAGGTGGCAGAGGCCAGGTGCCCGGCAGAGGGAGTTGGGCACAAATGATGGCCTGTTTCCAGGGGTAAGTAAAGTCAGCTGCCCAGGTGCCTGATGTCAGTTTGTAGGAGGCCTTTGGCCCTCCAAGAGCAGCCAGGCTTCCAGCTTGTGGCAGCTTGCATCTTGAAGAAATCCTGTTCCGTTTGGGATCGTAGGTGGCCGAGGACTGCTGCCCGGCAGAGGGAGTTGGGCACAAAGGATGGCCTGTTTCCAGGGGTAAGTAAAGTCAGCTGCCTAGGTGCCTGATGCCAGTATGTAGGAGGCCTTTGGCCCTCCCAGTGATGCTAGTCTTCCTGTTCAAGGCAGCTTGCATCTGGAAAAAATCCTGTTCCGTTCAAGATTGTAGGTTCCCGAAGCCGGGTGCCCGGCAGAGGGAGTTTAGAACAAAGGATGGCCTGTTTCCAGGGGTAAGTAAAGTCAGCTGCCCAGGTGCCT
>NW_027094984.1:0-40562 GCF_029207755.1 Chamaea fasciata | reverse complement strand
AGAAAAAAGAGAAAAAAAGAGAAAAAAGAGAAAAAATGGAAAAAAAATGGAAAAAAAATGGAAAAAATGGAAAAAATGGAAAAAATGGAAAAAATGGAAAAAATGGAATAAAAATGGAAAAAATGAAATAAAATGGAATACAATGGATAAAATGGGGGAAGAGGAAAGAGAGAAAAAAGGAGGAAAAAATGGGGAAAATGGAAAAAATGGAATAAAATGGAATAAAATGGAAAAAAGAGAAAAAAGAGAAAAAAGAGAAAAAATGGGAAAAAGGAAAAAATGGGAAAAAGGGAAAAAATGGAAAAAATGGAAAAAATGGAAAAAATGGAAAAAATGGAAAAAATGGAATAAAATGGAAAAAGAAAAAAGAGAAAAAATGGAAAAACACGGAAAAAAGGGAAAAAAAGAGAAAAAAAGAGAAAAAGAGAGAGACGAAAAGAGAAAAAATGGAAGAAAGAGAAAAAAATGGGAAAAATGGGAAAAAGAGAAAAAAGAAATGAGAACCAAATAGAAAAAAAAATAGAAAAAAACTGGAAAAAACGAGAAAAAAAGGAGAAAAAAATAGAAAAAAAAAAGGGAAAAAAAATAGAAAAAAATTTGGAAAAAAATGGAAAAAAAAAGAGAAAAAATTGGAAAAAAGGAGGAAAAAAGAGAAAAAAATTGGGAAAAAAAAAGAGAGAAAAACGGGAGCCCGCTCCCAGTGGAGGCAGAGGCGGGGAGAAGTCGGCTGCTGTGTCCAAGATTTCCGAGGATCCGAAGGGTTTTTTCCCTCTTCACGGAAGTTTTTGGGGCAGAAACGAGGCCCTGTTGTGCCGATTCCCTGAGAACGGGGCGGTTCTGGAATTCCGGGGAGGGGGAAATTCCCGGGGGCGGTGGATTATCCGTTCCTCGGAGAGAAAAAACAGGGAAAAGGAATTTTCTGGATGCAGGGAAAGGAGAGGAAGGACCTGGCCGTGGTGGGGCTGGGGAGAACTGGAATTGCCTTTTCCCTGGAATTGCCTTTCCCTGGAATTGCCTTTCCCTGAATTACCTTTCCCCGGAATTACCTTTCCCCTGGAATTGCCTTTCCCTGGAATTGCCTTTTCCAACTGGAATTGCCTTTTCCCTGGAATTGCCTTTTCCCCGGAATTGCCTTTCCCTGGGAATTGCCTTTCCCTGGAATTGCCTTTCCCTGGAATTGCCTTTTCCCTGGAATTGCCTTTCCCCTGGAATTGCCTTTCCCTGGAATTGCCTTCCCCTGGAATTGCCTTCCCCTGGAATTGCCTTTCCCCTGGAATTGCCTTCCCCTGGAATTGCCTTCCCCTGGAATTGCCTTTTCCCTGGAATTGCCTTTTCCCTGGAATTGCCTTTTCCCTGGAATTGCCTTTCCCTGGAATTGCCTTTCCCCTGGAATTGCCTTTTCCCCGGAATTGCCTTTTCCCCGGAATTGCCTTTCCCTGGAATTGCCTTTTCCCTGGAATTGCCTTTTCCCCAGAATTGCCTTTCCCTGGAATTGCCTTTCCTGGAATTCCCTTTCCCCTGGAATTGCCTTTCCCTGGAATTGCCTTTTCCCTGGAATTGCCTTTTCCCTGGAATTGCCTTTCCCTGGAATTGCCTTTCCCAACTGGAATTGCCTTTCCCTGGAATTGCCTTTTCCCGGAATTGCCTTTTCCCCGGAATTGCCTTTCCCTGGAATTGCCTTTCCCTGGAATTGCCTTTTCCCCGGAATTGCCTTTCCCTGGAATTGCCTTTCCCTGGAATTGCCTTCCCCTGGAATTGCCTTTTCCCTGGAATTGCCTTTTCCCCGGAATTGCCTTTCCCTGGAATTGCCTTTCCCTGGAATTCCCTTTCCCCTGGAATTGCCTTTCCCTGGAATTGCCTTTTCCCTGGAATTGCCTTTCCCTGGAATTGCCTTTCCCTGGAATTGCCTTCCCCTGGAATTGCCTTTTCCCTGGAATTGCCTTCCCTGGAATTGCCTTTCCCTGGAATTGCCTTCCCCTGGAATTGCCTTTCCCTGGAATTGCCTTTCCCTGGAATTGCCTTTTCCCCTGGAATTGCCTTTTCCCTGGAATTGCCTTTTCCCTGGAATTGCCTTTTCCCTGGAATTGCCTTTCCCCTGGAATTGCCTTTTCCCCTGGAATTGCCTTTTCCCTGAATTGCCTTTCCCTGGAATTGCCTTTTCCCTGGAATGCCTTTCCCTGGAATTGCCTTTCCCCTGGAATTGCCTTTTCCCTGGAATTGCCTTTTCCCTGGAATTGCCTTTCCCTGGAATTGCCTTTTCCCTGGAATTGCCTTTCCCTGGAATTGCCTTTTCCCTGGAATTGCCTTTTCCCCTGGAATTGCCTTTTCCCTGAATTGCCTTCCCCTGGAATTGCCTTTTCCCTGGAATTGCCTTTCCCTGGAATTGCCTTTTCCCGGAATTGCCTTTTCCCCGGAATTGCCTTTTCCCCGGAATTCCTTTTCCCTGGAATTGCCTTCCCCTGGAATTGCCTTTTCCCTGGAATTGCCTTTCCCCCGGAATTGCCTTTCCCTGGAATTGCCTTTTCCCTGGAATTGCTGAATTCACGGACATCACAGGGCCACAACCTCCTCGCTCTGCCCCTCCTGGCATCACAAATCCCGGAAATCTCGGGATAATTCAGGAAAAACCCTCCAAGCGCGTCGAGTCCAACCCTTCCCAGCGCTGCCAAGGCCACCACTGAGCTGCCACATCCGCGTGGGATTGAATCCCTCCAGGAATGGCGACCCCGCTCCACCACAACCTTTTCCAGGGAGAAATGTTCCCAAAGATCCAACCTGAACCTCCCCTGGAACATTTGAGGCCGTTTCCTCTCGTCCTAAAGGACGAAACTATCCCTTAGATCAGAGAATTTTGCGGGAATTTTTTTTTTTGGGAAAAGCTCCCCTTTGCCTGACGCAAACCACTGCCTCTTCCTGGCTGGTTTCCGGTTTCTCTCATCCCAGGATTCCAGCAGGTTTTTTTTTTTATTCCTCGATCCTAAGAACTCCCAAACAATCCAGTGTCAGCTTCTGTCGCCAGATCCCGACTGTTCCAGGAAAAGTCCGGGAGCTTCGGTTTCTCCTAACGGGCCCGAGGTTTAACAAGCCCCCAGCTTGATATTCCTGCTAAACGAAAGAAGACGGCGAGGGAAAAGCAGGAAAGAAATCACTGGTTAAAAGGAGCAGCCCAAATCCTGGGATTTCTTCGTCTCCAGTGGCCACTTTTTGGATCCAAAAGCCGAGGGATGTGACTCCGACTTTCCCAAATCCACGCGGGGACGGAAAATCACCCATGGAGGAACTTCTTCCTCCTCCTCGCCTCCCCAGCCCTGATCCTTTGTGACTCACGGCTTCCACCCATCCCATAACAACTCCTTCTCCTCATCCTCCTGGCCCTTTCGATCCGATTTCCCCCAGTTTCCCAGAAAAACAGTCGAGCTCAGCTCCTGGAACCTCGGCTCATCCCATCCGGCACAAATTTGAGGCAGGAGTAGGCACGGGAAGGGAAGAGGACGATTGGATCCAAGAGAAGAACCGTGTCCAGTAATAAAAAATTCCAGGAAAAACAAGCGTGGGAAGGCAGGACATGAATCAGGTTTTGGCCTGCCGAGCAGCTTGCCACCTCCTTTTTTTCCTTCAGGAAAAGGGAGAATTCGGGTAACTGGGAGCGGCCGCCGGAATTTTAGTTCACGTCTTCCCGAAAGGAAGACCCTCGGAAACGAATCCTGGCAACCGAATTCAGCCCAGACAGAGGAGAGGATTTTCTATGGGATCGCTGACGGCACTTTCCGGAAAACGGCGTTCGTGTGGAGCCGTTTCCCACCCCCAAAAAAAAATATCCCACCCAGAAAAGGCTCCTTTGCTTAATTCCACTTTTCTGGAAAATTCAAAGTGCAGGGAGCAAGTTCCCACCCTGAAATCCCACCCAGAAAAAAAAAATTCTTTCTTTAATTCCACTTTTTTGGAAAATTCACTGTGAAGAGCAAGTTCCCACCCTGAAATCCCGCCTGGAAAAAGTTCCTGTGCTGAATTCCTCGGGAATCCGAGCAGTGTAGGGAGCGAATTTTTGGGGAAGTTTCTCAAGGATGGATTGGTCTCGTCCGAGCCTGGAAAAAATTCCAGACTTTTGGGGAATCCTCTCTCGTGTTCCACCAACCCCTGGGTGTAACTACTCGGGGTGTAACTCCTGGGTGGCAGCTACAACCGCTTTGGAGCCGGATGGTGAGAGCGGAAAACTTGGAGCAAGAAAAGGCCCCAAAACCCTTTCATGGCCTGACAGCAAAAAGGAAACAAAATTGGCTCTGGAAAAGCAGGAAAAATCACACGATGGGCAAGAAGGATCCATTTGTCCATCCGGGAGCGGCGTTCCTGATCTTCTGGCCCGGATCCGGGATCTTCATGGATTTTGGGGGGGACTCACGCTCCAAAATTTGGCAGATCCTTGGTCCCTGGTCTTGAAATGAACCCGGGGTGGGGATGGAGAGCTGGAGCAGCCCCGGGAGAGGGATTTGGGATGTTTGTGGATGAGGCTGGGATGGGATGGCCCAGATCCCAAAGGGAAGGTGGGAATTGTGTCCCCTGTGGGGCCCGAGGGGATTCCCACCCGCAGAGCTGCCCCAGCTCCCGAAGCCAAACTTCAGGAGGAGCTGGAGCTGCTGGAGCAAATCCTGGAGCTGCTCTGGAGCCAGGCTGGGAGAGCTGGGAATGTTTCCCTGGAGAAGGGAAAAATCCCGGGAATGCTCAGAGTCCCCAGAGGGGCTCCAGGAGAGCTGGAGAGGGGCTGGGCCAAGGCCTGGAGGGACAGGACACAGGGAATGGCTTCCCACTGGGAAAGGGGACATTGGGCTGGGATCTTGGGAATCAGCAATTCCTGCCTGGGAGGGTGGGCAGGGGCTGGGCTGGAATTCCCAGATTTCCCTGGATCCCTGGGAATGCCCAAGGCCGGGCTGGATCCACCTGGGACAGTGGGAGGTGTCCCTGCCCATGGATGAGGTGGAATTTAAGGTCCCTTCCCACCCCAACCATTCCATGATTCCATGATTTTAACATCAGGAGCAGAGTGGCTCTGGAGGCTCTGGCAGGTGGGACAGAGCAGAGGGAGGCTGGAACTGTCCCTCCATCCCTACATCCCGTGCCCATCCAGCCCCAATTCCCTGGAGCTGAGCTCAGCATTCCTGGAGCTGTCACATCCCGAAGATTTCCAAAGGAAAAAAAAAAAAAGCTCCGGGGTTTTTTCAGGATTTGCCTCCAGGGAGACAGGGAACCGTGGAAGCAAACAGGATCATCCCACCTTTCCCACCTTCTCCTCCCTTTCCAAAGGAGCCGCTCTGCGAATTCCATCTCCAGGATTTCATTCCTGGGGTCCTTCCAAGTCCTGCTGTCATCCCGAGGGGCTCTGTTTGTTTATATCGGGATCTGATTTTAGCCCCGCCCCGCTCCTTTAATTCCAACCCCGTTAATTGCCAATTAACGCCTCATCCCTGATCCCCTGGTGGGCGGGGGAGGGGGGGGGATGACCTTATCTCGGCGTTTTATCCCCGTCTTTGTTGGTCTGGAATTTTGGAAAGACATCAAACCTCAGCCTATGGAGAGGGAGGCACATCCCAGGGGAGGCGATTCCGAAGGATTCGTCCTTCACTCCAGGAAAAAAAAGAAAAATTTCCAAAGTTTTTTTTTTTTGATTTAACCCACAGCTGGAGGAATTCTGGGGTTTGGGGGTTTTTTTAAGGGAAAATCCAAACTCGCCGGAAGCAAAATCCTTCATTTTTATGGATTTTTTTTTTTAATTGGTATTTAAAGATCTTCAGTGGACACGGGAAGGGAAGGGAAGGGAAGGGAAGGGAAGGGAAGGGAAGGGAAGGGAAGGGAAGGGAAGGAAGGGAAGGGAAGGGAAGGGAAGGGAAGGGAAGGAAGGGAAGGGAAGGGAAGGGAAGGGAAGGGAAGGGAAGGGAAGGGAAGGGAAGGGAAGGGAAGGGAAGGGAAGGGAAGGGAAGGGAAGGGAAGGGAAGGAAGGGAAGGGAAGGGAAGGGAAGGAAGGGAAGGAGGGAAGGGAAGGGAAGGAAGGGAAGGGAAGGGAAGGGAAGGGAAGGGAAGGGAAGGAAAGGAAAGGAAAGGAAAGGAAAGGAAAGGAAAGGAAAGGAAAGGAAAGGAAAGGAAAGGAAAGGAAAGGAAAGGAAAGGAAAGGAAAGGAAAGGAAAGGAAAGGAAAGGAAAGGAAAGGAAAGGAAAGGAAAGGAAAGGAAAGGAAAAGGAAAGGAAAGGAAAATCAGGCAGCCTGGCGGAATTCCAGCACAGTAGGCTCCCAGGATAAAGGGACAATGAACTGGGAGAAAGGAGTTTGGCACAGGAGGAATTCCAGCAAGGAAAGGGCTGGGAGGGGAAACGAAAACACGTGAAGACAGCAGGAAAATCCATTCCAAAGGGGCACTGGGGGTGATTATCCTGAGGGTGAGGGAGCTGAGAGGGCACCCAAAGGTCATTCCAGGGTAAGTCAGGGAAGGGAAAAGGAGGTGGGAAGCTCCAAGCGGGAAGCGACAAATGAGAACGCTCCGAGGGGAAAAAATTCCAGCCTTAGCTGGAACTCAGGGACAAGCAGCCGAAAAATGTGCTTGGAACAACAATTTTGGGGAGAAAAGGAAGGACAGGCCGCCGGGAGAGCTGGAATTCCTCACAGCATTCCGCCAGCGAGGAGAAGAGGCAAACAAAAACAAGGAGGGGGAAAGAAGGAACGGGGGAATGTGTTCGAAAAATCGGGAATTAACCCGTGAAGGTGGCTCCCGGAATGGGAGAAGTAGGGAAATGTGGGGGAAATGGGATGAGAGATGGACTCGGGAGCAATTTGGATTTCCAAATGTGTGGAATTGGGGTGAGAGTGGGAGATCTGGGAAAAGGGGATGTGGTGCCAGACCATCCCGCAGCCGAAAGAATGGGAATTTTGGGAATTCCACTTGGTGGAAGTCTTTGAGCTGTGGCTCCGGGGTTATAACTGGATGAGTGGGAAGGGGAAGGGTTTGGGAGTGAAACTGAAACTGAGCTTGAGCATCCAGGAAATCTTCCTGGAAACCTTCCTGGAAATCAGGAATGTCGCCCTGTGGAATAACCATCCCAGAAATACCGGGAAGTTGAGGCTGGAAGTGTCCGAGGCCGGGTTGGACACTGGGGCTTGGATCCGCCTGGGATGGGGGGAGGTGTCCCTGAACATGGATGGGGTGGGAATGGGATGGGATTAAAGGTCACTCCCAACACAAACCATTCCAAGATTCCAGAGCCCCTCTGCTCTGGGAGAGCTGGGAATGTTCCCCTGGAGAAGGGAAAAATCCCGGGAATGCTCAGAGTGCCCAAAGGGGCTCCAGGAGAGCTGGAGAGGGGCTGGGGCCAAGGCCTGGAGGGACAGGACACAGGGAATGGCTTCCCACTGGGAAAGGGGACATTGGGCTGGGATCTTGAGAATCAGCAATTCCTGCCTGGGAGGGTGGGCAGGGGCTGGGCTGGAATTCCCAGATTTCCCTGGATCCCTGGGAATGTCCCAGGCCAGGCTGGATCCACCTGGGACGGTGGGAATTGTCCCTGCCCATGGAATGGGGTGGGAATGGAATGGGATTCAAGCTCCTTCCCAAGCCAAGGAAATTCCAGCAGGGGATGGATGGGATCAGCGTCTCCAAGTCCACTCATGGATTTCCTTCTCTATCTCATCCCTCTTTTTTCCTCTAAAACGATGCCTCAGCTGATGAGCTCAGTGATGATGAGGCCGGAAAACAAATCCCAGAGTGTGCAAGGATGGCAAATATCGGAATTTCCCATCGGCACAGCCACAGGAATGAGTGCTGAGGGGGAAAATTTCGGGAATGAGCAGATTTCCCAAGGAAAAATGGGATCTGGGGAAAAACCTCGGGAATGAGCAGATTTCCCAAGGAAAAGCGGGATCTGGGAAAAACCTTCAGGAAGAGGCAGATTTCCCAAGGAAAAATGGGATCTGGGGAAAAACCTCGGGAATGAGCAGATTTCCCACGGAAAAGCGGGATGTGGGACACAGAGAGGATGACGAAGGTTGTCTTTGATCCCGGGAAAAACGGCGGCAGTTCCCCCTGCGGCAGCAATCGGGCGGGAAACGGCATCCGGGCTTCGGGTGTGACATCCCAACCTCTGGAATCAACATTCCCAACCCTCCAAACATCCATCAGCCCCACGGATCGGCAAGGACACAGGCAGCATCCCGACGAGATGTGTGAGGGGGAATTCAGGGGGTCAGAGAGCCGAGGGGAAGGCCAAAATTCCATTAAAAAAGACAAATCCGAGGTTTGGCCGCAGCAGCGCATTCCCTCGCATCCCTCCCAGCTTTCTCCCATTCCTCAAGTTCCTTCTTCCCTGCTGAAGCCGCGGCGTTCCTGCCTTCTCCGGGCTGGAGTCTCGGCGGGATCCCTCTCATCCCGCTGCCCGGCCTCAGGAAACTCGGGGAACGTTCAATCCCCGAGTGTTTTTTTAAGGATTGTTTCGCCTTTACCCCTCCGGAGCGTTTGTGTGTTTTTATTTCCAGCCCACTCACGCTCTCCCAGCAAGAAAATTCCCGGGGCCGGGCCTCCAGGCGAGCCCTCGGCACCCCAGGATTGCCCCGGCTTTATCCCAAAAAAACGGCGGGAGGCGGCTGTTGTTGGAAAGGGAAAACAGCCGCGTCAGGCTGTTCCCTGCTCCCCCTCAAAGTCCCAACTCCGTGTCCCCGAGTCTTTCCTGGAGAGAAGGTCTCGCATTCCGGAGCCTCGGGTCGCTCCCGGAGATGCCAAAGGAATTTTGGTCGCCCGGTGAGGAAATATTTGGAAATTTGATGTCCGCGTACTTCCGATGGCTCCGGATGTTTCCCGACAGATCCTTCCTTTTTCCCAGGTTCGCAAGGGGAAGTTTGGCTCTTCCCAAAAAAAAAAAAACAAACAGCTGGAAAAGTGGGATGTTGAGGAATTGAGAGGTTTCTCTGTCCCGGAATATCCGGGCAGCAGCGGGGATATTTTCATTTCCACAGAACTTGGTGGGAAAAGGAGTTGAGGTCATCCCAACCCTCACCTGTTTTCCACAAAAAAAAAAAAAAGAGGAACTGAAGGAGAAGGAGAAACTTGTAGGAGAACGAAAGTTTCAATTTAAACCGCCCAGGGAAGTTGATGTCCCATCCCTGGAAGTGTCCAAATCCCGGCTGGACGGAGCTTGGATCCACCTGGGACAGTGGGAGGTGTCCCTGCCCGTGGATGGGGTGGGAATGGGATGGGATTCGAGCTCCTTCCCAACCCAAACCATCCCAGAATTCCCTGAGAAATTCCGGGTTCTCATTGTCATCGCTGCGAGGGGGTTCCTTTCCGATCCGGGATTTTATTCCCTGTCTGGCCACGGGGCTTTGCTGGACCGAGGGCAACAGGACTGGGATCCTTTCCATAGGAATTCTTTTAGGGGGAACATCCCATTCCTGGGAATGCCATTCCCAACAAGTCCCTCGCTGCTTCCGGCAGCTCAGGAGAGATGTGTAGGGAAGGAAACCCCTCCACAGCCCGCTCCAAGGTCACGGATCACGAGGGAACGCGACCAAACCTCGCACGGAAATCCACAAATCCCTCAGGACGCTCGATCCCAACCCCACGGAGGCGGGAGCGGACGGATCTCCAAGGACGAGCGTCCCGAGGTGAAACGAAGAGACGAAAAAGGAGTCGGAGGCGCTCCGAGGAAAATGTTTGCGAAGGAATTTGTGGAGCTTTGGAATGGTCTCAGTTGGTGGAAGGCTGGAAGCTCCTTCGGCTTCAGGGATTCCAAAATTGGACAGGACAAAACCCCACGGGCCGCAGAGTCCGGAAAATCCCGGACGGGGCTTTCCCATCCCTGATTCCAGCCGGTCTCTGAGAACCCTCCGGAATTTTGGGAGCCGCGAGGCAGAATTCCCACAGCTGGGGGTTGATGTCATTCCAGAGCTCTGGTCCCTTTGGAGCTGGGATTCCCTCCAGCCTCTCCTTCGGTGGCGTTGAGCGCTCGGAAATGAAATCCCAACCCCGGGAATCTCCGTGGAAGGGCGGATCCAAGTGGGAAGCGGGGGAAAAAAAAAAAATTCAAATTCAATGAATTGTTATTATCCGTTTCATTCCGTGCCTGGAACCGGAATTTCGACATTCCCACCTGGAAGACCTGGTTGGATACTCGGACATGTTCGTGGTCAGTTCCGGCAGGACTGATTTCTCCTTCTCTTCTCCTGTTTGGGGCAAATTCTTTTGGAATTTTGGAAAGGATTCAGTGGGGGAAAAAAGCGTGGAAATCGCGGAGGCATCCGTGTGGGACAATTCCCGTTTTGCCGCATTCCTGAGGAAATCCAAGTGATCCAAACTTCCAGTGATTTGGATTTGCCGTTTTGGGAAGCAGAACTCGGTAGGAAAGGCCTGGATTTTTCCCCAGATTTTTGGGATAAAGCTTTAAAATTAAAAGGAATTGGGAATTTCAAAGTGAAAGCGCCCAAAAGGTGTCGATAATTTTGGAATGGCTGGGTTATCCCTGCACGTCCATCCCAAAGAAATCCTCTGCCTTGGAATGAAGCGGAGGTTTGGGAATGGCTGCTTGGGAAAATCCGCTCCTGCAGGATTCGCTCAGCTCAGAAAATGCCCCGAGATTTGGAGGGGAGGGAATAATTATCCAGGCAGGAACGAGCCCTGCACGTGTCACCAGAGTCCCATCCGCAATATCCAAATATTCCCAGGATGGAATTCCTTAGACTGCTCCGAGGAGGTGAAATTTTGGGATGGAAGGGATTCATCTCGTCATGGAAAGGTGGGAAAACGTTTCAGCGTTCCTGAGGGTGGCGGGTGAGAAACTGAACGAAACCCAGACCTGCCACATCCACGGGAATCCATCACGGAATCCTGGGATGCCTTGGGTGGGAAGGGACGTTAAATCCCATCCCGTTCCCACCCCATCCACGGGCAGGGACACCTCCAGCCATCCCAGGTGGATCCAGCCTGGCCTTGGACACTCCCAGGGATCCAGGGAAATCCGGGAATTCCAGCCCAGCCCCTGCCCACCCTCCCAGGCAGGAATTGCTGATTCCCAAGATCCCAGCCCAATGTCCCCTTTCCCAGTGGGAAGCCATTCCCTGTGTCCCGTCCCTCCAGGCCTCGGCCCCAGCCCCTCTCCAGCTCTCCCAGACGGGCCCTGGAGCACTCTGGGATGTGTCCCTGCTCAGTGGGGTTGGAATGAGAAGATCCTCGAGGTCCCTTCCAGCCCAACCCATCCCATTCCATGATTTCACGATTCCACAGTTCCATGCCCTCAACCGCCACCCGCAGACCTGTGGAGTCTCCGTGTGGTTTCCCACCTGGAAAACCCTTGGAATTACAGCCCCAGAGCCAGACAAGCCTCGGCAGGCTCTCCATGGAGTCCCAGATCCCAAAATTTCCCGTGGAATTCGCATTCACCTTCACTTGGATGAAATTTTGCCACCGGGATTATCCTGGGATTATCCTCCGGCTCCATATCCCCGCAGAAAGGGCAGAACAAGGAACAAACCTCTGGAATACTTTCCCATCATCCTTTTCCTCTGACTTTTCCGGAGCTCACCTGCCGGCCAAGGTTCCCCAAACCCATCCCAATGGAATATCGTGATCCCGCCGGAATATCGTGATCCCACAGGGATACCGTGATCCCACTGGAATATCTTGATCCCATTGGAATATCATGATCGCGCTGGAATATTGTGATCTTACTGGAATATCATGATCCCGCTGGAATAGTTTGATCCCGCTGGAATATCGTGATCCCGCTGGAATAGTTTGATCCCGCTGGAATATCGTGATCCCACTGGAATATCGTGATCCCGCTGGAATATCGTGATCCCGCTAGAATATCGTGATCCTGCTAGAATATCGTGATCCCATTGGAATATCGTGATCCCGCTGGAATATCGTGATCCCGCTAGAATATCGTGATCCCATTGAAATATCGTGATCCCGCTGGAATATCGTGATCCCGCTCTTCCCCAGCCTCATCCAACTTCCCACTTTTCCCATCCCTTTTCACCATCCCGCTTTTAACCCTTTCCCTGCTCTCCTACCCTTGGACCCCTCGGGCAGGGAATTGATGCCCCACTTCCAGGCGTGTGCGAATTCCCAGGAATTCCCTGCTCTCTTCCCTTCCCAGGAGCAGGCAGGGAGGGGTGGCCTTTCCCAAACTGGAATCTGCTTCCCAGTTTTTCCCAGGCTTGCCGGGAGAAGGGAACGTCGCCTCCTCCAGCAGCTCCTGAATCCAAGTGGAGCTTCCCCAAACTTGGAACCTCTGGAATCATTCCAGCGGCACAACCCAACGATCCAGAGGGAAAAAAAAAAAAAATCCACGAGGAAAAATTCCCTCTAAACGCACAGAATCCATCCAAGGAGGTTATCCCTGGATCTTCCCCTTTCTGCATTCCCAGCTGATTTTTTATCCTTGGATTGATCCCTCCATCCCGACTTTTCCTCGTTGTAGGGAATTAACTCCCAAGCCCTGCCCGGATGTTTCGTGGTTTAGTGGAAACATCCAGAAAAAACCCAGCGATTCCTTGGAATATTTATTCCAGGAATGACGAATCCCGGGAGGTTTGTTTGTGCTGTAAATTCCCGGCACAATCCATCGTGATTAATTGGGATTAATTATGATTAATTACCTCATGAGCTCTTACCAAATGTTTCATGGTTCGGTGGAAATATCAGGGGAAAACCAGCAATTCCTTGGAATATCTGCTGGAAAATCCGTCAGGGATGCTCCAAGGTTGAGTTTGGAGGTGGAGGAGGGAGGATGGAGCTCGGGATTTCACCCCGTGGGCCACGGAAATCTGGGATTCATGGATTATTTCCGAGGAATCCCCGGAGATTTCAATCCTAGAAAAAGAGTTTTGGAGATTTCCATGAGGGAAATTCCCTCAGGGAGTCGCAGCTCCACTGGGACAACCTTGGGGATCCGAAAGGATTAAAAACCTCGGGAATAAGAGGCCGGAAGTTGCTTCCCAAGGAAATCCACCTGGAGCAGCTTGGGCTGGATCCCCAAGGCTGCGGTTTTCCGGGATGGAGATCCCAAAGGGAATCCAGCTTTCCCAAAGATCCAACGGGAACAAACCGCTTTAGCCTTGACTTCATCCAGCCTTTCCCCCAGCTCTGCCTAATCCCAAACCCTCCTGGAAAAGCCACAAAGGATCCAACGGATCATTTTTCCATCGGGATCACCCACATCCCATATTTTTTTTTTTTTTCATCCCGTTCTTGCTCCCTTCCCACTTTTTTTTTTTCCTTTGGATGTTAAAGGAATCCTCCAAAGATTCCCTGGATCCCAGGAAATCCCTGGATTTGGAGCTGAGGGGCATTTCTCCTTCGGTTCGGTTCTTTTCGAGGCACCTTCCGCCTGGAATTTTTTTTTGTTTTAGCCCAAATCCCTTTGGAATTGCCTGGCTGTGGAGTGCGGGCCATTGCTGCCCTCTGCTGAGGGGAGCCAGAAATTCCCGATCCTGTGGATGAATCCAGGGGGGTCCCTTCCCCTTTCCCAGGATTTTGGGGTCACCTCTCGGAAGAGCTTCGGCACATGGAGCATCTCCGTGAGGTTTTTGTTGGGATAAAGGTGAGGAGAATCCCTGGAATTCCATGTCTGGTCGCTTATTCCCGAGGTTTTTAATTTTTTTGGATCCCCAAGGTTGTCCCAGTGGAGCTGCGACTCCCTGAGGGAATTTCCCTCATGGAAATCTCCAAAACTCTTTTTCTAGGATTGAAATCTTCGGGGATTCCTCGGAAATAATCCATGAATCCCAGATTTCCGTGGCCCACGGGGTGAAATCCCGAGCTCCATCCTCCCTCCTCCACCTCCAAACTCAACCTTGGATCACCCCTGACGGATTTTCCAGCAGATATTCCAAGGAATTGCTGGTTTTTCCCTGATATTTCCACCGAACCATGAAACATTTGGTAAGAGCTCATTAATCATAATTAATCCCAATTAACCATGATGGATTGTACCGGGAATTTAGAGGACGGGGAAAAGCTCACAGGATTCATCATTCCTGGAAAAAATTATTCTTGGGAATTCAGAGGACGCCCTTTCCCTGGAATCTTCCCGATCATCCTAAAGGGATTATTTGGGAGCTGCAGCACCACCTCCTCCCTTTTCCAAGGAGCTTTTCCCAGGAAAAGGAGGGCGGGATATTCCCTGGATGAGGTCGGAGGAGCAGCTCAGGAAACCACGGAGGCTCCCACCGGGAAAAAATTCCCAGAAAAAAAAAAAAATGGAAACCTGGATCAGGAGAACCCAGCCGGAGGAAAACTCCAGTGCTGGAGCCGAGACATTCCTTGGGATCATCTGGAAAAGGCCTCGAGGGAGTTCATTTTTCCATGGATTTGTTTGTTTTTAGGAGCTTTTCCGTGAAATCCCAGGCCTGGAAAGGAACCAAAAGGAAATTACGGGAAAGTTTGGATTTTACCGAACTCCTTGGAGAAGCTGCTCCAAAGGTTTGGATCCGAACTGGGCAGAATCCCAGTGGGATTTTGGCTGTGCCTCAGTTTCCCTCTCTCCGAGGGGTGGATTCGGAACTAAAGCCCAGCCCTGGGCTTGCCTGAGCCAGGCTTTGCTCTCTCCGAATTCCGGACTTAAACCCGGAGCACATCCCAAATGCTTTTCCCGCTTGGAATCAGTGCAAGGCAGGAACGAAACCCCCCCAAATCCCATTTTCCAGGCGAGCTCACATCCCAAACCTTTATCCTTCCCCTTCCCCCTGGGATGGGCTCACCGCTCCCTGGCAAAGAGCTTGGAAAAGTTTGAATCCCAGGATTTTATTCCCTGGATTCCGAGCTCTTTCGGATCTGCGGCACTTTGGGAGCCAAGATGCTCCTGGAGGGGGAAAAAAAAAAAAGGGAATTCCAAAGGGAAAGAATTTCCAGCGTAAATATCAGAGGCGGAGAAAGAATTTTATGGGATTTTTTTTTTTTCCCAGAGGAAATCCTCAATTTTTCCAATCCAAATGGAAAAAAAGGAATGTTTGGGGGTTTTTGTTTGTTTGTTTGTTTTTTCTGGGAATGGGTGAGTCCAAAGCTCTGCTAATTAATGGAAATTAATTGGCTTTAGTGGGGAGCTGAAGGGAAGGGGGGAGGTCGCGTGTTTTCCCGGTGGTTGGAAGGTTTTGCCCACCTCGGATCATCCCGAGTTATCCCGTTTTTTCTTCCCCACAAAATCTCCCAGAGCACATCCCGGCCTTTTCCCTCCCTGCGGTTTATCCCTGAAATTCAGCATAAAGAGGAATTTGGTTCTCATCACCTTCTGCTGGGATTTGGTGGGAAAGATTCCCGTTTTCTCCAGCTGTGGCAGCATTCCAAAGTCCCAATTCCTTTGGGTGATTTCTTTTGGATTCCTTTCATTTCCATTCCAGGATTCCGGAGCCCCTCTGCTCTGGGAGAGCTGGGAATGTTCCCCTGGAGAAGGGAAAAATCCCGGGAATGCTCAGAGTGCCCAAAGGGGCTCCAGGAGAGCTGGAGAGGGGCTGGGGCCAAGGCCTGGAGGGACAGGACACAGGGAATGGCTTCCCACTGGGAAAGGGGACATTGGGCTGGGATCTTGGGAATTAGCAATTCCTGCCTGGGAGGGTGGGCACGGGCTGGGCTGGAATTCCCAGATTTCCCTGGATCCCTGGGAATGCCCAAGGCTGGGTTGGACATTGGGGCTTGGATCCACCTGGGAATAATGGGAATTGTCCCAGTGTTAATTCCCTTCTTTCCAAGGGTTTCACCCTTTCCCAATCCCACCGGAAGAACCCTTCGCTCCCATTTGTCCCCTCGGGAAAATCCCTCATCCCCGAGCCAGGCTCGGAAAAGCTTCAAAGCAGCCCTGGAGACGGCGAGGCCACAAATTCCTCCGGAATGAGGAGACCAGCGGGAGCATCCCCAAGGCCCCAAGTCCAGACGGATTTGATGGATTCCATCCGTGGGCTTCTGCTTCCAAGTCATTTCCTCCACAGCTCCGTGGGCCTGATCCCAGCCGGGGCCGGATTGAGCCGGCCGGGATTGCTACACCCAAAATTATTTCTGGGAATGCACCAAAAAAAAAAAAAAAAATAAAAATAAAAATAAAAAATCCGGGAGCCCTGGCTGAGGGTGCCACCGATTCCAGCGGCGCTGGAAAAATCCGGGATGTTTGGCTTTGGTGTTCGTAGGCGGAGGAGGATTTGGGCGGTTGGAATGTTCTGGTGGCTTTTTTTTTCCCCCCGCCCTCTCCGCTGAGGTTGGCGGGAACCATTCCCAAAGTTTGGTGTCAGCTTGGTCGTGACCTCTCTTGCAAAACGAGGAAATAATTCCGTGTTTTCTTCGGAAAAAGCTCCGTGAGCGCGCGGCAAAAAAAAATCTCTGGGAACGGGGCAAAAAAAGAGTGTCCTGTCACCTCTCACCGTTCCATGGAACTTCTGTGACGGATTTGGGACAGGAATTGGGATAACAGATCCGGGAAGGAGTTGTGGGAAAATCCACACGGTGTGGAAAAGTGGGAATAGGGGGTTTGAGAGCTTTTCCAGAGGGAATGTGGATTCCTCATCCCTTGGAAATGTCCAAGGCCAGGTCGGCCTTTGGGGCTGGGAGAGAACCGGGATGGTGGGAGGCGTCCCTGGACAGGGATGGGGTGGGAATGGGGATGGGATTTAAGGTCCCTTCCAACCCAAACCATTCCAGGATTCTGCTCCGGAGCCAGCAAATTTTTTTTTCCACTTTTCCCTTCTCCTCGGAGCAAATCCATTAAAAAAAAAATGTTGGGAAGGGAAGGATGTGATTCCTCTGCTCCCACAGGTCACTCCGGGGCGGCCAAAAGACACGATCCCGGGATTGTTTGGGGAGGAATTCCCGGGATTGTTTGGGGAGGAATTCCCGGGATTGTTTGGGAAGGAATTCCCGGGATTGTTTGGGAAGGAATTCCCGGGATTGTTTGGGAAGGAATTCCCGGGATTGTTTGGGGAGGAATTCCCGGGGTTGTTTGGGAAGGAATTCCCGGGATTGTTTGGGAAGGAATTCCCGGGGCCGTGTGGGAGGCAGGGCCGGGGGGCCACCGAGGGGGCAGCGGGAATTGTTTGTTCTCCAAACAGCTCCACGTGGACGCCAGGGAGGGATTGGGATCGGGAGACTCCGGGGCCGAGCCGGGAATGCCGCTCCCACTCTTCCCACTTTTTCACTTCTCGCAATTCCCAAACTGGCTTGTCCCCATTTTTTTCCTGTCACAATTCCCAATCCGTCTGTTACCCTTTTATCCTTCCACGATTCCCAAACCAGTTTCTCCCCCTTTTCCCTGCCAAGATTCCCAAACTGGCTGCTCCCCCTTTGTCACTTCCCACAATTCCCAAATCAGTTATTCCCACCTTTTTCCCACCCAAAACCCCCAATTAGGCTGCTCCCTCTTTTCCCTGACACAATTCCCAAACTGGTCGCTTCCCCTTTTTCACTTCCCACAATTCCCAGGCCAGTTTCTCCCTATTTTTCCTGCCCACAATTCCCAAATCAGCGGCTTCCCCTTTTTTTCCTGTCACAATTCCCAAACGCGCTGCTCCCCTTTTTTCACTTCCCACAATTCCCAAACTGGCTTGTCCCCATTTTTCCCATCACAGCTCCCAAACCATTTTCTCTCCCTTTTCCCAGTCAAGATTCCCAAACCAGCTGCTCCCCATTTTCCCTGTCACGATTCCCAAACTGGTTGCTTCCCCTTTTTCACTTCCCACAATTCCCAGACCAGTTTCTCCCTATTTTTTCCTGCCCAAAATTCCCAAACTGTCCTGTCCTCCTTTTCCCTATCACAATTCCCAAAGGGGCTGCTCCCCCTTTTTCACTTCCCACAATTCCCAAACCGGTTTCTCCCCATTTTTCCTGTCACAATTCCCAAACCGGCTGCTTCCCCATTTTTCCACAATTCCCTCTCTTCCTTCACCTCTCCCCTTTCAATTTCTTTCCTCTCCTTTTCTTTCCCTTTCCCATCCTCCATTTCTTTTCCCCAGACTTCTCCTTTCCACTTTTCCCTTCCCACCTTCTCCCTCTTTTAATTCCTCCCCCCTCACTTCTCTCTCCCTTTCCACACCTCCCAGATTTGATTTCATTTTTTTTTCCCCCCTTGGATCTCCTTTTCCTTCTTTTTCCCTCTCTCCTTCTGCTCCGGCTCTTCTGCTGTGGATGGAGATGTTCAGCCCTTGGCTTCTTCCCAACACCCCAAAAAAAAAAAAAAAAAGGGGAAAAAAATTTCCTTTCTTGCCAAAAAAAAAAAAAAAAAAAAAAAATCTCTTCCCTTTTCCAGGCTCAGCTGCACCCCCAGCACAGAAAAAAAGAAAAAATAAAATAAAATAACCGGGGTGCGAATTTTCCAGATTTACTCCTTGCTCTGGGCTGGAATTCAGCTGTTTTATCACCTGGGGCTGAGTTATTCCCACGGAATCCCAGCTGCTCTTCCCTGGATCGGAGCCTCCTCTTCCAGGTCTGGCTGGCAGCTCCTTCCTTCCCACACTGCTGGGCGCACGGAGCTGCTTTTCCTCCCAAAAAAACCCTTTTTTGTTAAATTATTTTTTGGGGAATTTGTCTTCACCCAGTTTTGCGTGGAGCTCGGGAACGGCTGCGGTTCTGCCGCTCCCCAAGTGGCTCCGAAAGTTCAAAGCGATTCCAAGAGGCTGGAAAAGGTTGGCTTGGCTTTAAAC
The DNA here is from genome assembly GCF_029207755.1 of Chamaea fasciata. Taxonomy (NCBI): domain Eukaryota; kingdom Metazoa; phylum Chordata; class Aves; order Passeriformes; family Sylviidae; genus Chamaea; species Chamaea fasciata. The sequence continues at coordinate 21,911 of NW_027094984.1, read as the reverse complement.
CCGCTCCAGAAATGTTTGTGGGGAAACATCCCTCAAACTGCTCCGGGCTCCTCTGGCACTGCTCGCCGGGAAGAAAATCATGGAATCGTGGAATGCTTCGGGTGGGAAAGGAGCTGAAACTCACCCCATTCCATGGGCAGCGAGAACTCCCGCCGTCCCAGGTGGATCCAAGGCCCAGTGTCCAACCCGGCCTTGCGCATTCCCAGGGATCCAGGGAAATCTGGGAATTCCAGCCCAGCCCCTCCCCGCCCTCCCAGGCAGGAATTGCTAATTCCCAAGATCCCAGCCCGATGTCCCCTCTCCCAGTGGGAAGCCATTCCCTGTGTCCTGTCCCTCCATCCAATCTACAATTCCCTCTCCCACCTTTTCCTGCTCCTCCTCAGGTCCCGGAAGGCCTCAGTGAGGTCATTCCTCAAATGAATTTTCTGGGAAAATTCCAAGTCCCAAACAGCTCCTCGATTTTTCCCTTCCCTCCCTTGCCCTCTCCGTGTCCTCCTTATCCTTCCCTCCCGCATTTCTTCCGGAATTATCTGGTCTTTTCCTGCTTTTTTTTTTTCCCCTCCCACCTGCCACGGCTGCCGCGTTTTTCCCATCGCTCCTTCCGGAGATAAGGAGCCGTCAAAACCTTGAGGGATCCCAGGATTTCATGGCCAGCTCGTTCCCTTTAATCCCAGCGGTTCGCTTTGTTTTCCGAAGGAATTCGCTTCTCAAAGTTTCGTTCTTCTGGGTGGATTTCCAGCCTCACACCTGGCGTGGGAAGGTGGGAAAAGCAGGGAGCTGAGGGGGCGGAGTTGGATCCGGGAATTCTCGGTTTTTTAGGGAATCCACGCTCCTATCAGCAGCTGCCCTTGCCGATCCATGAGATTATTTCCTCTCGGAAAATTCTCCCCAGCCATGATTCACCTTTTGGATAAATCGACCTTTTCTCCCTCTAAAAGAGAATCCTGGAGCTGGAAACTGCCGGGAATCTCATTCCTGGTTTGTTTTCCTCCCGAAGCGACAGATTCCCGTTGGATTTTGGAATGCCGGGTGATGGTTTGGTTCCCAAACTATCATTCCAGTCGTTTTGGTGCCGTGAGCCAAAATCCTGGATTTGGATCGTCCTCTCCAGGGCTGGTTTTCCTCCGTGGTGGCACCAAACTGGATAAAATCCATCGTTTGGGATTTTTGAACATCCCAAAGGCTTTTCCTGACCCGTGGAGGCCACCAAAAAAATGGGATTTGGGGCTGGAGTTAATTTTCCTGCCAGGAGCCGGGATTTTTTTGGGGATTTGGGTTGGATTTGATGTTGGGAACACGGGGAAAAATTTCCATGGATCAGCCCAGGGTCTTGTCCGACCTCATCCACAACATCCCAAATCCTTCCCCGCTGCTTCCGGGCAGTGTTGGTGCCTTGGAGATCTGGGAATAAAATTGTTATTCCTTACAAAGACTCCAAAGATTCCGGTTTGTCCTCTGTATCCCTTCGGAATTTTGGAGACGCCAATGGATACTAAAACAGTCCCTGGGTAGGAAATGTTTAAATGACAATTCTTGGACCTAAACTGGGTTTGTCACACTGGGAGTGTCACTTTCCCAGAGATGACGCGTTGGGAAAGATCCCGCTTCCAACCCATCCCGCTTCCAATCCATCCCTGCTCCAATCCATCCCTCTTCCAATCCGTGCCTCCTCCAAATATCTGGAATTCCAAGCATCAATATTCCAACCTGATTCACTTTCCCAGCTCCGTCTTGAATTTCCTTCCCGTTTATTTCTAAAATTCCCTAAAAACAACACCCTGCAGCATCCTCCGTCCTCATCCCGGAATAACCTCCCGGAGTCGGAGATTTCCTCCGATCCATCCTGGCAGCCCAAAGCCGTGGAATGACCCGGCTGTCACATCCCCTTAGGATTTATTGAACCCGCAACCCGACACCTTTGATCTCGGCTCGCCCGGAACCGTCCGACATAATCCCACAAATTCCTTCGGAAGCGCGGCCAGGGCCGTGCCCTGGATGTTTTCCCAAGGAGTTCAGGCAGAGGAGAGCTCACGGAATCCCGGGAATTAGAGATGAGGAAAGGATTTGTTGTTCCTACGTCGGGTTGGACACGGAGGGCGCGGATTCCAAATCCTGGCCCAGCTCCGAGCGAGATCCAGGGGCTCCCTCCAGATTCAGGGAGCTGAGCTGGGAAGTTCCTTCTCTTCCATGGATTTGGGATGTGGAGGGTGGAATTCTGCACAAACCATGGGATCTTGGGCGGGAATTCCTGCCTGGGAGGGTGCGGAGGGGCTGGGCTGGAATTCCCGGATTTCCCTGGATCCCTGGGAATGCCCAAGGCCAGGTTGGACATTGGGGTTTGGATCCACCTGGGATGGTGGGAGCTGTCCCTGCCAATGGATGGGATTGGAATGGGATGGGATTAAAGGTCACTCCCAACCCAAACCATTCCAGGATTCTGCTCTGAGCCAGGCTGGGAGAGCCGGGAATGTTCCCCTGGAGAAGGGAAAAATCCCGGGAATGCTCAGAGTCCCCAGAGGGGCTCCAGGAGAGCTGGAGAGGGGCTGGGGCCAAGGCCTGGAGGGACAGGACACAGGGAATGGCTTCCCACTGGGAAAGGGGACATTGGGCTGGGATCTTGGGAATTAGCAATTCCTGCCTGGGAGGGTGGGCAGGGGCTGGGCTGGAATTCCCACATTTCCCTGGATCCCTGGGAATGCCCAAGGCCAGGCTGGATCCACCTGGGATGGCGGGAGGTGTCCCTGCCCATGGATGGGGTGGGAATGGGATGGGATTGAAGGTCCCTTCCCACCCAGACCATTCCAGGATTCTCCCAAGTCCCATCCGACGCCCCCAGTGTGGCCGCAGCAGCAGCACTTACTGCTGGCTCTGAGAATTAACCTGGTAATTCCTTAAACATTGTAATTAATTTTTTTTTTAATTTTTTTTTCTTCCCAAATCCCAATTTCTCCCTATCCACATTTTTTTTTTTTCCCGAGGCTGCGATCACCTTGGGAGAGTTTTCCACGCGAAAAAAAAAAATAATATTTGGAAAAGAGGGTCAATATTTTTCCCCTTCCATAAAGAGATCAGTTTCATTCTCTGCTCCCAGGTGTCCTTTCTCTCGGGAGTTCAACTGGATGGAATTGGGATAAACGGGAATTTCGAAGAATAATCTCCAATTATTAAAACGAAGTTCCGTCGAATCCAACTCCTTTTCCCTACAGTTTGTGATTCCAAATTGTGTTGGAGATTTTCCTTTCCTTTCGCTTCATCTCGAGTGGGAGAAGCGTTTCAATATTCCTGATTTTTTTATTTTTTCCGGGAACTGGGAATGTGATCTCTTCCGCTGCCCCTTTTCCCAAGGTATGGGGAAATGGTGAGAAAAAAGAAATTATCCAAAGATTCCCGAGAAAAAATTCCCCGTTTTCTGCCCACAGCTCCTCCTCCATCCCTGTTTGCCCGATCCTGTGCCCCGGGGAGCTGGAAAAGAGATGGAAAAGTCTTGGATGAGCGGTAGATTTTGACAAATTCCCGGAAGTGCTGAATTTTGCGGGAATTCCGTGGGAAAAGGGCTCTGAATCCCAGCTGTTTGTAACATCCATGTATTGATTAGGGATAAACTCCAGGATCCACGCCTCTGGAAGCTGCATTTTCCATCGGGAAGAAATTCCCTTTCCTTCCCAGAAATCCAGCCTGTGGATAATTCCTGAGAGCAAGCTGCGGGAATCATTCCTCCTCTCTGTGCTTCGCCTCTCTCACCTGAAGAAAACCGGGATTTAATCCATGAAAAAAGCGCCTTTTTCCAAAGGGTTTGGAGAAGTGGTAAGATTGGTGTTCCTTATTCCCGTGAGAAAAAGCCGAGAGCCGGAATTCCAGGCCGGAATTCTCAGCGCCAACACATCCCTGGGCACGGAAAAGGTGGGGAATGAACTCCAAGTGAAGTCACTTCCCACCTTTTTTTTTTGGGAATTGTTGCCCAGATTGGGATGGGAAAACCTTCCTTGCCCTGGTTGCCATGGGATACAACACCCCCGGATCCCGAAATTTTCCCGGAATTTCCTGTGGGTGTTCCCAAGGGCTGAGGGGAGGTGACCACACCTGTAATTCCGGGATGGAGAGTTGGCTCCTGGGAAAACAGCTCTGGGCATGGCTGGAATCGTTTTCCTTAGGAAAACGATAGAATTTAGTAATTATCGTTATTATTATTATTATTATTATTATTATTATTATTATTATTATTGTCTTTATCATTATTATTATTATTTCGTTATTGATGTTATTTAGTTATTTATATGTTTTAATTATATACATAGTGTATATATTTTATATATTTTCTATTAGATATATAATATTTATAAATATTTTTATATATTATATATTTAAATTATTTTATATTTATACATTAATTATATTATTTAGTTATTTGTATTTCTTAGTTATTTATATATTTTTATTCTATATATAGAATACATAGAATAAATTTATTTTCTATATATTATATTTACATTATTTATATATTTATATATTTTTCAGTATTTTTATTATTTTTTATTTTTATCTATTATTTTCTATTATTCGGTTATCGTAATTATTATTTAGTTAGGAAAATAATTCCTCATAATCCCTGATTCCTCTTTCCCCGGAATGGAGTCGAGCTCCCGTTGGGAAGTGGGAATCTCTTCCCTGAACATCAGGCACTCCCCAGAGGAAATCTGGGAATGGGAGAGAAATTCCAAACGATCCAAAGGTTTCGTGTGCTCCTTTTCCCGGGAAAAGAAGCAGCAGGGATGTGAATCCTGCTCTGTAAAAAAGATGGAATTTGGGGAGGTGGGGTTGGAATTGCGGAGATTTGGGATCGCTTGGGAATTTTTGCGCCCCGGGGTAAAGGAAAGGGAGGAAACGCTGGTGCAAATCCCTGGAATTGTTGAATCCAAGTGTCACCTCCTCCAAATCCAACGGGAGCCAGGGCCGGACATTCCTGTCCCGATGGAGTCACCAGGTGACAACAAAGGGATGTTCGGGAATCCCATCCCAAAAAAGCGACCTCATCCCGGGAATTTTGGGTGGGTGAAACCACCGCAAGGACCGGGCGCCGGCACTCAGGGCGAGGTGTGTGTGGGGCAGGCGGGGGAGCAATCCCAGAAAAACCAAAACTCGTGGATTTGGGAAGATTCCCTGGGCTTCGGGAAGGAATGTTGGCGCACGGAATTCCATGGATTGGGGATTCCGGTTTGTACTGGATGGATCCCAGCAATTCCCGTCCGTGCTGCTCCGATCCCAGGTGCTGTCCAAGGAATTATCATGGAAAACCACGGATGACATCATTATTATTATTATTATTATTATTATTATCATTATTATTATTATTATTATTATCATTATTATTACTATTATAATTTATTAATTATTAATAATAATTATTATTATCGTTATCATTATCATCATTATCATTATCATTATCACCATTATCGTTATTATAATTATCATCATCATCATCATCGTTATTACCAAATAATTTTAACAAGATTTCTAATTTGCATACTATGAATAGTAATTTAAATACTTCTAATGATAATTTTTAAAAAATAAGGAATTTCCACCTGGAATAAGTAATAATGACAATATTATATTAATAATATAATCGTATGATTAATAGAATATTAACATCAACATTAACATTGAAATAATAAATGATATCAATAAATTATTAATATTGAATATTATTAAAATATTAATATTCCCTTCCACTATTCCTGGGAATATCCCATCCCACTGACGGATATCGGCTCCTGCTCCGGCAAATTTATCGGGGTTTGGCCTCCGCTCCTGTTAAAATCCCTGGAAAACCTTGTGGCAAACCCCTCATGTTTTCCCGGGATTTTCCGGGCCCCACTCCTGGGGATTTTTTATTTTTTCCAGGAGGCAAAATTCCTTCTAAACTCCCGGAATTGTTTTCTTTCGGAAAAATAAAAGTGGGAAAATGTGGGGATATTTCCCATGGAGTTGCCCTTGTTTGGAGCTGGGAGGGCTCTGGAATTAGCTGGAATTTTGGGATGGCAAATTTTGACAGGAAAAATGCAAAATCATCGGAATTTTGAGCGGAAGGAATCCTCCCACTGCCAGCTCAGCTTTTCCAGGGAATTGGGATTGCGCTCCTACACCTTCATCCCGATTCTCCGGGGTAAATTCAGGGTTGTCCTTGGGAATGACCCAGGAAAACACATCTTTGGAGACTTTGTTCCAAGTGTGTGGCTCCGTGAGGAAATCCGGGATCCGGGCAGTGCCGGGAGCAACTTCCAGGGGGAAAAGGGGTGGGATTTGGGTGAAAATTCCAGAGGGATTCTGGGTTTAGCTCTTTAGCAACACTGGAGTGGAATCTCTTCATTTCCAATCCCTAAATCTCCCAGGAAGGAAATTCACTCCCATTCACTTCCAAGCCCTGGCGTTTTCCCAGAATTCCTGGATTTTGTATTCCATGAATTCCACCTGCTCCAAAAACCTGGAGAGTTCGGCTGTTTTCCTGAAAATCGCAGCCTTAGATCCCATCCCATTCCACGGGCAGGGACAGCTCCCACCATCCCAGGTGGATCCAAGCCCCAGTGTCCAACCTGCCCTTGGACAATTCCAGGGATTCTGGGATGTTCCTGTCACCGCCTCTCAAATTCCCTGGGAAAACACGGCAGATATCGCGGCTTTTCCATGGATTTTTCCTCCCTGAATTCCTCGCGCACCTGACAAAACCCATCCTCATCCTCTTCTGGGAGTTTTCCCAGAGCCACCGGTTGGATTTTCCAGGGAAAAAAAAAAAAAACAAAACAAAAAAACCCCAACCCAAAAAACCCCCAAAACAACAAAACCCCCCAACGATCCCCCCTAAAACAGACAAAATATTGGGGGAAAAAAAAGGGAAAATTTTCCTTTTCCAACCGCCAGCTCCAGCGCAATCCTACAGGTGTTGGGACGAACCAGAAATCCGATTGTTTTCCGGTTGTTTCCCTATTTTTTCAGTCACAAGCGGGAACCATTTCGCAGCCTGGGAGTTGGGGGCCGGGCAATTCCCACTGGCAGGATATAAATAATTCCAGAAAAAAAAAAAAAATGGGAAAAAAAAAAAGGGAAAAAAAACCAAACCAGGCACACAGTTTGCCAGAGGACGCTGCTTTGGAAAACAAACGGATTTTCCCGGTTTTTCCCTCCTTTCCATGGGAGCAGACCCCGCCTTTACCCCTAAGCTGAAAGAGAAATATTTCTAGGAAGGCCTCGTTAAAATCCTGGCACGGCGTTCCCGCCTCTGGCCCAGCCGTAAAATTCCCTCGGGGCGGGAAAAAAACTCCCCGGGACAAATCCAGGGAATTGTGCCGGTGCCAGGATCCAGCGGCTCCCTCAGATCTCCGGGCCAGCCTGGATTTCCCCTGTCAACAAATCCTTCGTGGATCGCGCCCGGGGCTGGATTGGACGCAGCTGAGCCTTCCCGTGGGGAATAACGAGGGGTGGGATGGCTGGAGGAGCTCCTGGAGTGCTGGAGTTCTGCGGGATTGGTTTCCAAGGAGGGAACACGGGGAAGGTGGAGGGAGGAAAAGTCGGGAGGATCCCCTGGAAGAGCAGCCCGGGGTGCTGGGAGGGGTGGGGTTGGAATGGGGCGATTTCAAACCCAAAGCCTTCCGTGGTTTCGTGGGTTTTCCCTCGGAATTCCAGCCCTGTGTCCGCCGCAGGGGGCTCCGGGGGGAATGGCCGTGCGAGGAATTCACTCCAGGGGTTGTGAGTCCCGCCTCGGTGTCCCATGTGGAGGTCCTGGGCTGGTGCTTCCACGGGCTCTTCCTGGTGGATCCAGAGAACTCCTGGAGCTGCCCTCGGGAGCAGAACTGGGCTGGAAAAGCTCCAGGGTGTGGGATTGTCTGCAGGGAGTTCATGGAAAACACAAAGGGCAGATCTCCTATCCATCCTATCCCATCCCAATCCTGTTCCATCCATCCCTATCCCATCCCATCCCATCCCATCCCATCCCATCCCATCCCTATCCCATTCCATCCATCTCTATCCCATTTCATCCATCTCTATCCTGTCCCATCCCATCTAATCCCATCTCAATCTATCGCCAATCCTGTTCCATCCATCCATTCCCATTCCCATTGTCATTCCCATTCCCCTTCACATTCCTATTCCCATCCCTATCCCCATCCCTATCCCTATTCCTATCCCATCCCTACCCCTATCCCTATCCCCATCCCTATCCCTATCCCTATCCCTATCCCTATCCCTATCCCTATCCCTATCCCTATCCCTATCCCTATCCCTATCCCTATCCCTATCCCTATCCCTATCCCATCCCTATCCCATCCCTATCCCATCCCTATCCCTACCCCTATCCCCATCCCTATCCCATCCCTATCCCTATCCCTATCCCTATCCCTATCCCATCCCTATCCCTATCCCTATCCCTATCCCTATCCCTATCCCTATCCCTATCCCTATCCCTATCCCTATCCCTATCCCATCCCTATCCCTATCCCTATCCCTATCCCTATCCCATCCCTATCCCTATCCCTATCCCTATCCCTATCCCTATCCCTATCCCTATCCCTATCCCTATCCCTATCCCTATCCCTATCCCTATCCCATCCCTATCCCTATCCCTATCCCTATCCCTATTCCTATCCCATCCCTATCCCTATCCCTATCCCATCCCTATCCCATCCCTATCCCATCCCTATCCCATCCCCATCCCTATCCCTATCCCTATCCCCATCCCTATCCCTATCCCTATCCCTATCCCTATCCCTATCCCTATCCCTATCCCTATCCCTATCCCTATCCCTATCCCTATCCCTATCCCTATCCCCATCCCTATCCCATCCCACCTCATCCATCCCCATCCTGTCCCATCCCATTATCCCATCCCAATCCCGAGGCAATGAGGCCACGCTCCAAATCCCGGGAGCTGTTTGAGCCTTTCCCAACAAAGCCCTGGAGGGGCTGGAGCGTGTCCGGGGAAGGGAACGGAGCTGGGAAGGGGCTGGAGCACCGGGAAAAGCCGAGGGGGCTGGGAAAGGGGCTCATCCCGGAGAAAAGGAGGATCCAGAGGGATCTTTTCCCTCTCCGAAATTCCCTAAAAAGAGGAGGCAGCTGGGAGTGGGGTGGTGATCTCCGGGAACAGGGACAGGATGAGAGGGAACGGCCACAGGCTGGGCCAGGGAAGGTTTCGGCTGGAAATTAGGGAATATTCCTCCATGGAAAGGGCTGTCCGAGCAGGGCACAGCCGCCCTAACCGCGCCCCTGGAGGGATTAAAAATCCGGGTGGATTTCATTCCAGATTTTCCCTTTAATTTGGAAAGCGCGAAACGGCTGCTGAAGGAAGGGGAAACTGAGGCACGGTGAGAAAACTTCCCCGCGTTCCATTCAGCAGAGCTGGAATCACCGGGAAACATACGGGAAAACCTGGAATCGCATGGGAACACATGGAAACGCATGGGAACGCATGGAAACACATGGGAACGCATGGAATCGCATGGGAACACATGGAAACGCATGGGAACGCATGGAAACACATGGAAACACGTGGAATCACATGGGAACACATGGAAACGCATGGGAACGCATGGAATCGCATGGGAACACATGGAAACACGTGGAATCACATGGGAACACATGGAAATGTATGGGAACGCATGGAAACACGTGGAATCACATGGGAACACATGGAAATGCATGGGAACGCATGGAAACACGTGGAATCACATGGGAACACATGGAAACGCATGGGAACGCATGGAAACGCATGGGAACGCATGGAATCGCATGGGAACACATGGAAACGCATGGGAACACATGGAAACACGTGGAATCACATGGGAACACATGGAAACGCATGGGAACACATGGAAACACGTGGAATCACATGGGAACACATGGAAACGCATGGGAACGCATGGAATCACATGGGAACGCATGGAAACACGTGGAATCACATGGGAACACATGGAAACGCATGGGAACGCATGGAAACACGTGGAAACATATTGGAAAGCATGGAATCACGGGGAAAAACAGAATCACAGAGAAACACATGGAAAACCAGGGAAACACAGGGAAACACAGGGAAACATGGAATCCCGTGAAAACGTGGAAACACATGGAAATACATGGAAACAGGGAAACTCATGGGAATATATTGAAAAACATGGAATCACAGGGAAACACATGGAAACATATGGAAACATGTGGAAACATATTGGAAAACATGGAATCACAGGGAAAAACAGAATCACATAGAAACACATGGAAACACGTGGAAACACGGGGAAACATGGAATCACGTGGAAACATGTGGAAACACATGGAAATGCATGGAAACGGAAACTCATGGGAACACATGGAAACACGTGGTAACACAGGGAATCACATGGAATCACATGGGAACACATGGAATCACATGGAATCACATGGAATCACATGGGAACACATGGAATCACATGGGAACACATGGAATCACATGGAATCACATGGAATCACATGGAATCACATGGAAACACATGGAAGCACGTGGAAACATATTGGAAAACATGGAATCACGGGGAAAAACAGAGAATCACAGAAACACATGGAAACACATGGAATCACATGGAATCACATGGAATCACATGGAATCACATGGAAACACATGGAAGCACGTGGAAACATATTGGAAAACATGGAATCACGGGGAAAAACAGAGAACCACATAGAAACACATGGAAACACGTGGAATCACATGGAATCACATGGAATCGCATGGGAACACATGGGAACGCATGGAAACACATGGAAGCACGTGGAAACATATTGGAAAACATGGAATCACTGGGAAAAACAGAGAATCACAGAAACACATGGAAACACATGGAATCACATGGAATCACATGGAATCACATGGGAACACATGGAATCACATGGAAACACGTGGAAACATATTGGAAAACATGGAATCATGGGGAAAAACAGAGAATCACATAGAAACACATGGAAACACAGGGAAACACGTGGCAACTTATGGAAACACACAGAAATACATGGAAACAGGGAAACTCATGGGAACATATTGAAAACCTTGGAATCACAGGGAAACACATGGAAACATATGGAAACACGTGGAAACACAGGGAATCACATGGAATCACATGGAAACATATGGAAACATATTGAAAAACATGGAATCACGGGGGAAAACAGAGAATCACATAGAAATGCATGGAAACACGTGGAAACACGTGGAAACACGGGGAAACATGGAATCCCGTGGAAACATGTGGAAACACATGGAAATGCATGGAAACACAGGGAAACTCATGGGAACATATTGAAAAACATGGAATCACAGGGAAACACATGGAAACATATGGAAACACGTGGAAACACAGGGAATCACATGGAATCACATGGAAACATATTGGAAAACATGGAATCACGGGGGAAAACAGAGAATCACATAGAAACGCATGGAAACACGTGGAAACACGGGGAAACACGTGGAAACATGGGGAAACACAAGGAAATACATGGAAACACAGGGAAACTCATGGGAACACAGGGAATCATATGGAATCATGTGGAAACACAGGGAAACATATTGGAAAGCATGGAATCACAGGGAAAAACAGAATCACACAGAAACACATGGAAACACGTGGAAACGTGGAAACACATGGAATCACATGGAAACTCATGGGAACACATGGAAACACATGGAAACACATGGAAACATATGGAAACATGTGGAAACATATTGAAAGACATGGAATCCCAGGAATGCACATGGAAACACAGGAAAACACATGGAATCACATGGAAACAAAAGGAAATATGTGGAAGCACATGGAATTGCACGGAATCACATGGAAACACGTGGAAACACGTGGAATCACAGGGAATCACGGGGAAACATGGAGTCACATGGGCACGTGTGGAAACACACGGAAACACATGGAAACATGGAATCACATGGAATCACATTGAAATTCACGGGAACGCATGGGGTCACATTAAAAACCACGGAGTCACATCCTTCCGAGTCCATCCCAGTTTTCCTGCATCCAGAGCAAGCATCCCTCACAAAGCCCTTCCAGGGTTATCCCAGGAATGGCGCCTCCCAGAAAATTCCTCTCCCAGGGCTGGAGGTTTTCACTCCCGGGCAAAGCCTGGATGCGGATTTAATGGAATCCCGGACTGGTTTGGGTGGGAAGGGACCTCAAAGATCCTCCAGTTCCACACCTCCCACTATCCCGGGTTTTTCCAAGCTCCACCTTTTCGGTCGGAATCCTGCAGCCAAATCCCGAGGTTTGCACCACACGTGGGCCGAGTTTCCGTGGAATTGGTGGCCAAGCCTGCAATTCCATAAAATTCAAGCTTTTAAGGAATGGGAGGAGTGAGACCCTGGATGCCCCTGGATCCCTGGAAGTGTCCAAGGCCAGGTTGGATCCACCTGGGATGGTGGGAAGTGTCCCTGCCCATGGATGGGGATGGAACGGGATCATCTTTGAGGTCCCACCCAATCCCGAGCATCCCACCATTCCATGACTGCGACATTCCAGGAGAATTCCCAGCCGCAGCTCGTGGAGATTCTTTGGAGAGGTTTTTCCTGGGCTCATCCGTGCAAAAATCTCAAATTTCGGGGCTGATTTTCCACGTTTCCCCCGGTCCCTCTGGAGAACTTCTCCATCCCCATCTCCCTAAGGACACCCAGCAGGGAGGGATTCCAGGATTCCAGGCGGGAGAGGAATCATGGATCACGGAGCTGCCTGGAGGCTCCCACCATCAATTCCCTGCCAGATCCATGATTTCATCCCTCCCCCTCTGGATCTCTCAGCCTCTTCCCATCCACCTCTCCTCGAACATTCCAGCTGCTCTGCTCCTGCTTCCAGGGAAACGGGGATCAGGGATTTGCCAGAGCAGTAGCTGGTGGAGAACCTCGGGATCGTCCCAGCCCGGAGCTAAACGTGGCCACGGCCGCTTATCCCCGGCTCCTGTTTTCCATTACGGCCTCCCGAAAAACGAGCCGGGATACGAGCTCTGGGATTCCAGCCGGGATTTGAGGGCCTCCCGAGCTCGGCTGAGGCTCTGAATTGTTTCCAGCTCCTTCTTCTCCGGACAATCCCGCTCCTGGGCTCTTTATTCTCCGCTCGTTCCGTGCCAGGAAGTTCAAACCAACCCCTCTCCACGGTTTTGGTTGTTTTTTTTTCCCGTCCCAGAAGCTCGGGAATGGCTCCGAAGGTTTCCCGAGGTTTCTCAAGGTTGGGAAACGCAGACGAGCTCCGTCTCTCCGTGAGCTCCCAAACCGGAGTGACACAGAATCGTAAACTTTAAAACACAAAAAACGGTAAAACACGCAAGATTCCCAACTCGGGAATACCCGGCATTCCCAAAGAATCCCGGCATTCCCAAAGAATCCCGGCATTCCCAAAGAATCCCGTCCTTCCCGGTCCTGGGGAAGGTCTCATCCCTGTTAAATTCAGTCTGAACCTGCGGGTGGATCAGGATTTTTCCAGGGGCAGTTTTGGGAGCGCTTTGGAGCTTTCCCATCCTGGATCCCGTTTTTTTTTTTGGAGCGACGGATGCCCTGGGAGACAAATTCAGAGGGAAAACTCCATCGCGGATGAGGTGCTTCCCTTTTGCTCAGCATCCAAGAATATTCCAAAGGGAGAAAATGCCGGTGGGGAATATTCCTGGGAGATCTGCGAGTCCTAAGGACCCTCTGCCGAAATCTCAGCGCAGTTTCGCTGATCTGAACGTTTTGGGCAAGGAAAAGGAGATTTTTATTCAGGAAAAGGACATGGAGGAGGCGGAGAGTGTCCAGGGAAGGGAAGGGAGCTGGGAAAGGGGCTGGAGAATTCCTGAGGGAGCTGGGAAAGGGCTGGAGAATTCCTGAGGGAGCTGGGAAAGGGGCTGGAGAATTCCCGAGGGAGCTGGGAAAGGGGCTGGAGAATTCCCGAGGGAGCTGGGAAAGGGGCTGGAGAATTCCCGAGGGAGCTGGGAAAGGGCTGGAGAATTCCTGAGAGAGCTGGGAAAGGGGCTGGAGAATTCCCGAGGGAGCTGGGAAAGGGGCTGGAGAATTCCTGAGGGAGCTGGGAAAGGGGCTGGAGAATTCCTGAGGGAGCTGGGAAAGGGGCTGGAGAATTCCTGAGGGAGCTGGGAAAGGGGCTGGAGAATTCCCGAGGGAGCTGGGAAAGGAGCTGAGCCTGGAGAAAAGGAGGCTCGGGGGGGACCTGGTGGCTCTGCACAAGTCCCTGGAATGTTGGAGCCAGGTGGGAGTTGGGATCTGATCCCAGGGAATAACAGGATAAGAGGGAACGGCCTCAGGCTGGGCCAGGGGAGGCTCGGGGTGGATACTGGGAAAATTCCTTCCTGGAAAAGGTGACTAAACATTGGAACAGCCCGGGGGGGGGGGGGGGGGGGGGGGGGTGAAGGGTGGAGTCTCCATCCTTGGAATTGTTCAACAAACGAGAAGAGATGGAAACCAAAAAAGGGGCTCCGGGAGAGCTGGAGAGGGGCCGGGGCCAAGGCCTGGAGGGACAGGACACAGGGAATGGCTTCCCACTGGGAAAGGGGACATTGGGCTGGGATCTTGGGAAGGAATTCCTGCCTGGGAGGGTGGGCAGGGGCTGGGCTGGAATTCCCACATTTCCCTGGATCCCTGGGAATGCCCAATGCCAGGCTGGATCCGCCTGTGGGAATTGTCCCTGCCCATGGATGGGGTGGAATGGGATGATCCTTAAGGTCCCTTCCCGCCCAAATCAATCCATGATTCCTTTACCTCCAGGGCTTCGTCATCCCATTTTTTCCCCCCCCCCCCTCCCTTTAAAAGCCATTCCTGAGGTTTTGGGGAGAAGTGAGGATGTCGAGCACTCCGAGCTGGAGGAATTCCAGGAAAGAAGGAAGGTGCTTTCCTCAGGGCAACCCGATGGGAACGCAGTTTGGGATTCAGCCGCATCTGGTGTTAATTGCGACAGACGACAGATTAAGGCTTTAATTTTTTTGTCTTTTTTTTTTTGTCTTTTTTTTTTTTCCCCCAGGATTAAATGATCCAGAAATTCAGGGAATTGTTTCCTCTGGGAGAACAAACAGAAAAAAAAAAACAAAACGAAACAAATCAGCGCCGAGGCCTTTTTGGGAAAAAAAAAAAATTGAAATTACAATAACGAAGCCCTTTGGAATTCCCGGGTTCAAAGTGATTCCTGGTCTCAGCACGGAATTTAAACGATTCCGTGAGAGGATTAAAGGGGCTGAAAGCAAAACAAAGCCCCCGGGAGTGCACCGGGATCCGAAATCCAGAATCCTTTGCTCCACCAAAAAAAAAATAAAAACTGGGAGAAGTTTTTCAGTTCCGACACAGCTCTGGCCACTTTTTGTTGGGAAAACCGCGGAATTTTCGGGATAAAGGTGAATTTTCCTGGCGGGGGCAGCGGGGTTGAGGGGGATGAGGAGGGAATGCAGGTGGGGAATTGTCTCCCGGAGAGAAATGGAATTTTCCCTCCCTTGGCAGCAGAATGTTTTTCCCGGTTCCTTGTATCCCACGTGGAATTGTGAGGGGGAGCAGCGCAGAGCCGGGGGAAACGGGATCACGGAATCAGGGAATGGTTTGGGTTGGGAGGGAAGGAAAGATGATCCATTCCCAGCCCACCCACGGGCACGGACAGCTCCCACCATCCCAGGTGGATCCAACCCGGCCTTGGGTATTCCCAGAGATCCAGCCCCAGCAAATCTGGGAATTCCATCCTCATCCCCAAATCCTTCAAGTTTCTTTTCCCCCTCTCAAACCCACTCCCGCTTTTCTGGGATTAAAAGCCGGAATTCTCCCTCCACCCGGAGCTAACAGGGACACGAGGTGGTTTCTCCCTCTGGGGGTGAGTTCCATGCCTTTGGATCCCATTTTGAATCCCGTTTTCCTGGTTTTCCTCAGGTTTCCAAACGGCTCCGGCCTGAACCTCAATTCCAGTCGTGGTTCCTCCTAAGACAAATTCCGTGGATATATGGATATCCCATATATGGAGATAAGTATTACAGATTATTGGAGTTCCTGGGATCATGGAATGCTTTGGGTTGGGAGTGACCTCCAATCCCATCCCATTCCCACCCCATCCATGGGCAGGGAGAATTCCCATCATCCCAGGTGGATCCTTGGACATTCCCAGGGATCCAGGGAAATGTGGGAATTCCAGCCCAGCCCCTGCCCACCCTCCCAGGCAGGAATTGCTAATTCCCAAGATCCCAGCCCAATGTCCCCTTTCCCAGTGGGAAGCCATTCCCTGTGTCCTGTCCCTCCAGCCCTTGGCCCCAGTCCCTCTCCAGCTCTCCTGGAGCCCCTCTGGGGACTCTGAGCATTCCCGGGATTTTTCCCTTCTCCAGGGGAACATTCCCAGCTCTCCCAGCCTGGCCCCAGAGCAGCTCCAGGATTTGCTCCAGCTCCTCCTGAAGTTTGGCTCCGGGAGCTGGGGCAGCTCTGCAGGTGGGGAATCCCCTCGGGCCCCACAGGGGACACAATTCCCACCTTTCCTGCTGCCCGCGCCGCTTTGGAGCGACGCCGGCGGGAATTGAAATCCGTGGGAAGGCTCCGGAGTTCCCGAGCGCGGAGAAGGGACACCACGACCACCCAGACTCCGAGATCCCGAAGGCTGCAAGTGACTCTCCTGGTTTTGGGGCGGCGTCTCCCGTTTATACTATTTTACGCGGGCCGATTCGGTGGGCGAAGCGAAGCCGAGTGTCTTTAGTTGCATCGGCCGGAGCAGAGGGACACGGAGAAACCCCTCCTGAAAATAAAAAAAAACGGGATTAAATAAAACCAAAGCGCAGTTTGCACAAACGTTCCTCCTGCTTGCAGAAAATCCTTTGAGAAAAGAAAAAAAAATTCAAAAAAAAAAAACCCCAAAACATCTCAAAAAACTACCGAGGAGGAGAAGCTTTGGCAGAGGAGCCGTGAGCTCACAAACCCCTTTCGTCGGGAATGATCCCGGATCCATCCAATCCCCGGGAAAAGCCACGAGGAGAAGAGGACGTCGGGATTGCTGGAATGATCCCCCCGCCAAAAACCTCCAGGTGTGACCGTTCCCCCCCTTCCCAGAAATCCTGACCGGTGGGGAAGCCTCTCCCCAGCCAGGCCGATGCTCTCGGAATATAAATATCCCTGGAAAAAAAAAAAAAAAAAGAGAAAATAAACCCCAAAAAAACGTCAGCGAGTGGAAATGACCTTTTCCCCGCCGAGGCTCCCCGGGGTATCCGCTGGAATTTCTGGAGCCGCGAGCAAATCCGAAAGCTGTCGGAAGGTGAATCCAAAGAAGCGTCCAAAACAACTCGGAGGTGGCACCGCAGTCCTGGCTGCAATCCCCAGCCTGGTTTGCTCCGTGAGACTCGGAGGCACCAGGATTTGTGTGTTTGGGTCGGGAGAAAATCAAGGGAGAAAAGGAAAAAAAGGAAAAAAGAAAAAGCCTCGGAGAAAAGGGGGCTTTGTTTTATCCCTGGTTTTTTTTTTTTTACGGAGAGGGAAGGGAAAAACAGATTTAGGGGTGGGCAAATGAGGAGAGTGGTTGTTTCTGGAAGCGGCTGCCTGCCCAACGTTCCCTGGCCGGGAGGGAAGCGGAGTTTTCCCCGCAGGGCTTGGAAAGGCCAAAGGAAAGGAGAGGGGGGGGGGAAAACTCATCCCCAAGGGATTTT
This sequence comes from Chamaea fasciata, assembly GCF_029207755.1. Lineage (NCBI taxonomy): Eukaryota > Metazoa > Chordata > Aves > Passeriformes > Sylviidae > Chamaea > Chamaea fasciata. Next base: position 4,253 of record NW_027094984.1, on the reverse strand, counting down.
TCCAAGCTTTTTCGGGGAGTTGGGATTGGGTCATCTCTGAGGTGCCTTTCGCCCCGAACCGTTCCAGGGTTCGGGAGGAGATTCCAGCAGTGGGGAAGGGCAGGGATCCACGTGCCGGAGGAATTCCAGGGGACGTGACAGGCTCCTTTCCCAGGATTGTTCCCGGGTTGTTTGTCCAGGATAATTCACCTCCGAGGTGGGACCATTCCCGGACATTTCTTAATCCCTGCTTGGTCAGAATTCCTGGAATCATGGGATGGTTTGGCTGGGAAGGGACCTCAAAGATGATTGAATCCCGACCCGCCACGGGCAGGGACACCTCCCGTTATCCCGGCTGGATCCAAGCCCTCTCCAGCCTGGCCTTGGACACTCCCAAGGATCCAGGGGCAGCCACATTCCCGTCTTTTTTTTCCAGGAATTCTCCCGCCCTTTTCCAGTCAGGACTGGGAGGAGATTCCGGTTCCGGTCTCACTGCTGTGGATGGTTTTCCCGGGTTTTCCCAGGAGCAGAATAAAATCTGAGCATTTTGGGATAACGGAAGGTTTCCCTGCCCGTGGGATGGTCCTGAAGATCCCTTCCCAGCCATTCCGTGTCTTTCTCGACCTGGATCCCGGGAACTTTCCTAAAAAATTCCGTCCATCCGTCATCTGTGTCTGTGCCCTTTCCTCCTCCCAACTTCCCAACTTCCCAACTTCCCAACTTCCCAACCTTCCCGAAATGAGACAGAAATGAGCCCAGCGATGCCCAGACCACGGAATAAAGCAGCTGGGGTTTATCTGGAAATCAAGGGAAAAAATTCCAAGGCCTGAGGAAACATTTCGTTCTCAGGGATAAAAAACTTCCGCTCCTTTTCTCCTGGAATTGTTTTCACCCCAGTCCAGGGCCGGGTGGGAAGGTCGCACCTTATCCGAGGACAAAGGAGCAAAATGTGGGGGGAAAAAAACCAGGAATTTAAAAAAAAAAATAGGGATCAGGTTTTTTTCCAGGGAATTTCTCCAGCAGAGCAGAGCCGTGGGACAGAGCTGGCATTCCCAGGATATCCAGAGCGGTCTCCAGGGAACCCTAAACTGTGCCCGCAGCTGGGATAAACTCCCTCTGGGAATGCCAAGGATCCGCAGGGTCCCTGGGGATTCCCAACTCCACAGACACGGAGGAATCCACGGAGCAGGGATGGAAGCGGCCAAAGAAATGAGGACCGGGGAATGACGCCGACGGAATTTGGGATGAAGGATTTCCCACGCTCCTCCAGCTCCGGCAGAAACGGGAATTTGCACGGGATGTTTGGGATTGATGATGGGAGGACTCTCCCAAGTTCCCACAAAATATTCGGGGAGAGGCCATCCCATCCCATTATCCCATCCCATTATCCCAATCCCAATCCCAATCAAGGAATCATGGAATGTTCCGGGGTTGGACTGGCCCCTTAAGGCTCATCCAATCCCAATTCCCACCATCCCGGATTGCTCCAGGGTCATCCGGAAGAATTTTAGGAAGTTCTAACGCGGGCAAAGTGACTTCCCTCTGGAATTCCACAGCAAAATGGGAATTTTTGGGGGGATCCTGGATGTGCCAGGAATTCCCAGAGGTGTCGCACAGTCCCTGTCTTTGGAAGTTTTCCGGGTCAGGATGGATAAATCCCTAAGGAACGCGGTTTTGGAAGCTGGACACCTCCTGAGATTCCTTCCTGCCCGAATTATCCCTGGGAATTCCCGGGGTGGATATCCTGACCTGCTGTGTCCCACAAATCCCGACCCCTCCATCCCATAACCCCTGCGCTGCCTGGCTGCCATGTTCCATTCCTTGCCTTATTCCCTGTGGTTTTCCCTCGATGATCCAGAAAATTTGGGACAAATCGGATCCACGGCCGTGGTCTTGCTCTGGCCGTGCCGCTTCCACCTTTCCCTCCGGGATTTTCCAGAGCTTTGCCGACCCATCCCAGGGAATTTTGGGATGTGAAACTGCTGCTCTCGCTCCCGATCCAAGAAAAACCTCGGACCAAACATCTCCGGCTCCACCATCAGCCGTATCCCAATCCTTCCTTTTTTTTCCATCAAAACTTCTCCCCTCCCCGGCTCCGGGGAAAATTCACCCATTCCCAAAAATCCTGCGCCTCTCTCCCTTCCTTCCACGATCCCTAAAAAGCAGCAAAGCATTCGATCTCTTCCCTTTGGAAAATCCCAAGGGATAAACGCTTGGAAAAGCTCCCAATCCAGGCGTTCCTATTGTTCCTCCCCTCCCTCCCTTGCCCCAATCCCGGTGTTTTCCCAGACATTCCGGGATGAGGGAAGGAAATCCAGCTCCAAACCCATCCCTAATAAATTCCTCCCCAATCCAAAATTCCCGGAAAAACACAAAGCCGTGGATTTACCTGACTCGGGTGTCCTTGGCACGGGATTTTTCCGACTGAATGGACTCGTTGTAACACCAGGAATTCTGTCTCTTGGTTTGGTTTTTTTTTTTGGAATGTTCCCTGGTTTTTTCCCTCCTGCCAGATTTCCTGAGTAATGCCGGAGCACGGAGCCAACTCCCGGCTCCTTCGGAGCGCTGGAATCCTCCAGGAGAAGGAGACTGAGGTCCCGCGTTTCTCTTGGATGGAGGAAAACTTCCAAAGGGGCCGGTTTTTCCCGAGGGATCCCATCCCAATCCTCCGGGAATGACCTCATCCCACTAACGAGGAGTCGGCTTCGGGCCGGAACAAAGGGCTCCTCCTGCCTCCGGATTTCCGAGGCTCAGGGAGAGTTTTCCAAGCGAGTTCTCCTGGATCCCAGATTTTTATCGGTCTTTTGTCGAGGTGTCCCTCGACTGGCTGATCATGGAATCTTGGAATATCCCGAGTTGGGAAGGATCTTCCAGGTTTATCCATCCTTTTCAAGGGATCGGTCTGTGATCATGGAATCCTGGAATATCCCGAGTTGGGAAGGATATTCCAGGTTTATCCAGGATCTTCCAGGTTTATCTGTCCTTTTAAAAGGACATGGAATCCTGATCATGGAATCCTGGAATCCTGGAATATCCCGAGTTGGGAAGGATCTTCCAGGTTTATCCATCCTTTTCATCACTTTCTCCCTAGCTCAGAGCTCTCCCGGGATTTTTCCCTTCTCCAGGGGATCATTCCCAGCTCTCCAGCCTGGCTCCAGAGCCGAAGGGTCCCGGAATCCTGGAATTCTTTGTGTTGGGAATGAGCCTAAATCCCATCCCATTCCCACCCCATCCACGATCGGGGTCACCTCCCGCAATCCCAGGCTGCTCCAACCCCAATCCAACCCGGCCTTGCCGAGTCCCCACATTCCCATTTGAAGGATTTATCCCGTTTTTTCCCTGTTTTTCGGGATAACGAATCCAACTGAAATCCAGCAGGACCGGCAATCAAATCCTGACGGATTCGAGGTCCTTCCTGGTGCTTCCAAACCCTCCGTGACTCCCTCCCTCCCAGCTGGAGGCAGCCAGAGGTTGGTGAGGTTCTCCCGGATTGCCGGGAGCTGGGATGAATTCCAAGGGATGAAGAAAAAAACCTCAGGATAAGCCCTCAGTGATCCCAAAACTCCTGAAAAGTTTTGTCTTCGTGAGGGAATCAAGGCGGGGAATCTTTTCTGGATGTGGGAGCTGGAGGCCGGAATATACCGGAATTGGCAATTCCCGAAGAGCGGTGGGAAGTTTTCCCAAAAAAAAGAAAAGTGCTGGAAAGTTCAGGATTTGGATGATCCAAAAAGCAGGAGAAGGGTTTTGGTTGGATCCAGCTCCTGAGTGGATCTTGGATCACACCTCTCTCCCAAAGAGAAAAATCCACGGATTAAATCGAGAAAAAAGAGGGAAGAGGAAGGAAAGGAAAGGAAAGGAAAGGAAAAGGAAAGGAAAGGAAAGGAAAGGAAAGGAAAGGAAAGGAGAAAGGAAAGGAAAAGGAAAGGAAAGGAAAGGAAAGGAAAGGAAAGGAAAGGAAAGGAAAGGATAAGGAAAGGAAAGGAAAGGAAAGGAAAGGAAAGAAGGAAAGGAAAGGAAAGGAAAGGAAAGGAAAGGCAAGGAAAGGAAAGGAAAGGAAAGGAAAGGAAAGGAAAGGAAAGGAAAGGAAAGGAGAAAGGAAAGGAAAGGAAAGGAAAGGAAGGAAAGGAAAGGAAAGGAAATTGGCCTCCATGATTTTCAGTGTCTTTTCCCACCTAACCAATCCCATAATTCCACGATTCCCTAATTTTATCTTCTATCTGTAGCCTCTGATCATCGGATTTCTGGGAATGACTCAGGGCTTTGCTGGGAAGACC
>NW_027094983.1:0-40593 GCF_029207755.1 Chamaea fasciata | reverse complement strand
CCCTGGCTGTCCCCTAGGTGTTCTGGGGGTGCCCTGCCTGTCCCCAAGGTGTCGTTGGGGTTCCCTGGGTGTCCCTGGGGGTGCCCTGCCTTTCCCCTAGATGTCCCTGGTGGTGCCCTGGGTGTCCCTGGGGGTGTCCTGCCTGTCCCCTTGGTGTTCCTGGGGGTGCCCTGTGGGTCCCTGGGGTGCCCTGGCTGTCCCCTCGGTGTCCCTGGGGGTGCCCTGGCTGTCCCTCGGTTTCCCTGGCTGTCCCCTTGGTGTCCCTGGGGGGGCCCTGACTGTCCCCTTAGGGGGTCTCTGAGGTGCCCTGCCTGTCCCCTAGGTGTCCCTGGTGGTGCCCTGGCTGTCTACTAGGTGTACCTGGGGGTGCCCAGGGTGTCCCTGGGGTGCCCTGGCTGTCCCCTACGTGTCCCTGGGGGTGCCCAGGGTGTCCCTGGGGTGCCCTTGCTGTCCCGTACGTGTCCCTGGGGTGCCCTGGCTGTCCCCTACGTGTCCCTACGGGTGCCCTGGGTGTCCCTGGGGTGCCCTGGCTGTCCCCTAGGGGTCCCTGGGGGTGCCCTGGGTGTGCCTGGGGGTGTCCTAGCTGTCCTCTAGGTGTCCCTGGGGGTGCCCTGCCTGTCCCTCGGGGTGCCCTGGCTGTCCCCTAGGTGTCCCCTGGGTGTCCCCTTGGTGTCCCTGGGGGTGCCCAGGGTGTCCCTTAGGTGTCCCTGGGGGTGCCCTTGCTGTCCCCTAGCTGTCCCTGGGGGTGCCCTGGCTGTCCCTGGGGTGCCCTGGCTGTCCCCTAGGTGTCCCTGGGGGTGCCCTGGGTGTGCCTGGGGTGCCCTGGCTGTCCTCTAGGCGTCCCTGGGGGTGCCCTGGGTGTCCCTGAGGATGCCCTGGCTGTCCCCTAGGTGTCCCTGGGGGTGCCCTGAGTGTCCCTGGGGGGGGCCCTGGCTGTGCCCTCGGTGTCCCTGGGGGTGCCCTGGCTGTCCCTAGGGTGCCCTGGCTGTGCCCTAGGTGTCCCTGGGGGTGCCCTGGCTGTCCCTAGGGTGCCCTGGCTGTGCCCTTGGTGTCCCTGGGGGTGCCCTGGCTGTCCCTAGGGTGCCCTGGCTGTGCCCTAGGTGTCCCTGGGGGTGCCCTGGGTGTCCCTGGGGTGCCCTGGCTGTCCCCTACGTGTCCCTGTGGTGCCCTGGCTGTTCCCTAGGTGGCCCTGGGGGTGCCCTGGCTGTCCCTAGGGTGCCCTGGCTGTCCCCTAGGTGTCCGTGGGGTGCCCTGCCTGTCCCCTCGGTGTTCCTTGGGGTGCCCCTGGCTGTCGCCTACGTGTCCCTGAGGGTGCCCTGGGTGTCCCCTGGGGGTGCCCTGGCTGTCCCTGGGGTGCCATGGCTGTCCTCTACGTGTCCCTGGGGGTGCCCTGCCTTTCCCCTAGGTGTCCTTGGGGGGGCCCTGGCTGTCCCCTAGGTGTCCCTGGGGGTGCCCTGCCTGTCCCTTAGGTGTCCCTGGGGGTTCCATGCCTGTCCCCTAGGTGTCCCTGGGGGTGCCCTGGCTGGCCCCTAGGTGTCCCTGGGGTTGCCCTGGGTGTGCCTTGGGTGCCCTGGCTGTCCCCTAGGTGTCCCTGGGGTGCCCTGGGTGTCCCTGGGGGGGCCCTGGCTGTCCTCTATGTGTCCCTGGGGGTGCCCTGCCTGTCCCTCGGGGTGCCCTGGCTGTCCCCTAGGTGTCCTGGAGGTGCCCTGGGTGTCCCTGGGGGTGCCCTCACTGTCCCTGGGGTGCCCTGGCTGTCCCCAAGGTGTCCCTGGGGGTGCCCTGCCTGTCCTCTCCGTGTCCTGGGGGTGCCCTGGCTGTGCCCTCGGTGTCCCTAGGGTGCCCTGGCTGTCCCCTAGGTGTCCTTGGGTGTGCCTTGGTGTCCCTGGGCGTGCACAGGGTGTCCCTGGGGTTCCCTGGCTGTCCCCTAGGTGTCCCTGGGGGTGCCCTGGCTGTCCCCTTGGAGTCCGTGGGGTGCCCTGGCTGTCCCCTAGGTGTCCTGGGGTTGCCCTGGCTGTCCCTAGGGTGCCCTGGCTGTGCCCTAGGTGGTCCCTGGGGGTGCCCTGGCTGTCCCTAGGGTGCCCTGGCTGTGCCCTTGGTGTCCCTGGGGGGGCCCTGGCGGTCCCCTAGGGGTCTCTGGAGGTGCCATACCTGTCCCCTAGGTGTCCCTGGGGGTGCCCTGGCTGTCCCCTACGTGTCCCTGGGGGTGCCCTGGCTGTCCCGTAGGTGTCCTGGGGTTGCCCTGGGTGTGCCTGGGGTGCCCTGGCTGTCCCCTAGGTGTCCCTGGGGGTGCCCTGGGTGTCCCTGAGGGGGCCCTAGCTGTCCTCTAGGTGTCCCTGGGTGTCCCCTTGGTGTCCCTGGGGGTGCCCAGGGTGTCCCTTAGGTGTCCCTGGGGGTGCCCTTGCTGTCCCCTAGCTGTCCCTGGGGGTGCCCTGGCTGTTTCTGGGGTGCCCTGGCTGTCCCCTAGTTTGTCCTGGGGGTGCCCTGGGTATGCCTGGGGTGCCCTGGCTGTCCTCTAGGCGTCCCTGGGGGTGCCCTGGGTGTCCCTGAGGATGCCCTGGCTGTCCCCTAGGTGTCCCTGGGGGTGCCCTGAGTGTCCCTGGGGGGGCCCTGGCTGTGCCCTCGGTGTCCCTGGGGGTGCCCTGGCTGTCCCTAGGGTGCCCTGGCTGTGCCCTAGGTGTCCCTGGGGGTGCCCTGGCTGTCCCTAGGGTGCCCTGGCTGTGCCCTTGGTGTCCCTGGGGGTGCCCTGGCTGTCCCTAGGGTGCCCTGGCTGTGCCCTAGGTGTCACTGGGGTGCCCTGGCTGTCCCTAGGGTGCCCTGGCTGTTCTCTAGGGGTCCCTGGGGATGCCCTGGCTGTCCCCCTAGGTGTCCCTGGGGGTGCCCTGGGTGTCCCTGGGGTGCCCTGGCTGTCCCCTACGTGTCCCTGTGGTGCCCTGGCTGTTCCCTAGGTGGCCCAGGGGGTGCCCTGGCTGTCCCTAGGGTGCCCTGGCTGTCCCCTAGGTGTCACCTGGGGTGCCCTGCCTGTCCCCTCGGTGTCCCTGGGGTGCCCTGGCTGTCCCCTACGTGTCCCTGAGGGTGCCCTGGGTGTCCCTGGGGGTGCCCTGGCTGTCCCTGGGGTACCATGGCTGTCCTCTACGTGTCCCTGGGGGGTGCCCTGGCTGTCCCCTCGGTGTCCCTGGGGGTGCCGTGCCTTTCCCCTAGGTGTCCTTGGGAGGGCCCTGGCTGTCCCCTAGGTGTCCCTGGGGGTGCCCTGCCTGTCCCTTAGGTGTCCCTGGTGGTTCCATGCCTGTCCCCTAGGTGTCCCTGGGGGTGCCCTGCCTGTCCCTCGGGGTGCCCTGGCTGTCCCCTAGGTGTCCCTGGGGGGTGCCCTGGGTGTCCCTGGGGGTGCCCTCGCTCTCCCTGGGGTGCCCTGGCTGTGCCCTCGGTGTCCCTAGGGTGCCCTGGCTGTCCCCTAGGTGTCCTTGGGTGTGCCTTGGGTGTCCCTGGGCGTGCACAGGGTGTCCCTGGGGTTCCCTGGCTGTCCCGTAGGTGTCCCTGGGGTTGCCCTGTGGGTCCCTGGGTGCCCCTGGGTGTGCCCTGGTGTCCCTGGGGTGCCCTGGCTGTCCCCTAGGTGTCCCTGGCGGTGTCCTGGCTGTCCCTGGAGTGCCCTGGCTGTCCCCTAGGTGTCCCTGGGGGGGCCCTGGCTGTCCCCTAGGTGTCCCTGGGGGTGCCCAGGGTGTCCCTGGGGTTCCCTGGCTGTCCCTAGGTGTCCCTGAGGGGGCCCTGGGTGTCCCTGGGGGTGCACAGGGTGTCAGTGCGGTTCCCTGGCTGTCCCGTACGTGTCCCTGGGGTTCCCTGGAGGTCCCCTAGGTGTCCCCTGGGGGTGCCCTCGCTGTCCCGGGGGTGCCCTGGCTGTCCCCTAGGTGTCCCTGGGTGTGCCCTGGGTGTCCCTGGGCGTGCACAGGGTGTCCTGGGGTTCCCTGTCTGTCCCCTAGGTGTCCCTGGGGGGGCCCTGGCTGTCCCCTAGGTGTCCCTGGGGGTGCCCTGGGTGTCCCTGGGCGGGCCCTGGCTGTCCCCTAGGTGTCCCTGGGGGTGCACTGGGTGTTCCTGGGGGGCCTTGGCTGTCCCTAGGTGTCCCTGGGGAGCCCTGGCTGTCCCCTAGGTGTCCCTGGGGGTGCCCTGTGGGTCCCTGGGGGTGCTCAGGGTGTCCCTGGGGTTCCCTGGCTGTCCCTAGGTGTCCCTGGGGTGCCCTGGGTGTCCCTGGGGGGGCCCTGGCTGTCCCCTTGGTGTCCCTGGGGGGGCCCTGGTGTCCTGGGTTGCCCTGGCTGTCCCCTAGGTGTCCCTGCCTCGCTCGTATCCTCGACTCCGCCTCCGGCGCCATGGTGACTCCCCTCCCAGTCTGGACCATTGTGGCCTCACCCCCTCCCCTGGGGGCCATCCGACCCATCCCAGTATAGGACCAGTAAGGCACCGAGTGGCCACCATGGACCCCCACACGCCTGCCAGTTCATCCCAGTTCATCCCAGTCCACTCTTTGTCCATCCCAGGTTTCTCTGGTCACCCTCCCAGTGCTCTCAGTCCATCCCAGTCCCCGCAGGTGTTGGTGCTTGGGGCTTGATGAGCTGGTGCCTGTCCGCAACGTGGAGCGGCTCAAACGGGGACCTCAGGGTGAGGGGGGCGCGATTTGGGGGATCCTGGGGGTCCTGAGTTGTCGTGGAGGGGGTTTTTGGGTTGTGGGGGTCTGGGGGGAGTCCTGGGGGCTGTTTTGGGTGCTTTAGGGGGGTATTCGGGAGGTTTGGGCGGCCCATTTGAGGCATCAAAGAACCTGAGGAGGGTTTTGATAGCTCCTGGAGGTGGAGGCGGCCGTGGGGGTGAGCTGGCTGTCCCAGGGGGTTCCTGGCTGTCCCTCGATGTCCCTGGGTGCCCTGGCTGTCACTTAGGTGTCCCTCGGGGCGCCCTGGCTGTCCCTAGGGTGCCCTGGCTGTCCCTTAGGTGTCCCTGGGGTGCCCTGACTGTCCCAAGGTGTCCCAGGGGGTAACCCTGGCTGTCCCTGGAGGTGCCCTGGCTGTCCCCTAGGTGTCCCTGGGGGTGTCCTGCCTTGCCCTAGGTGTCCCTGGGGTGCCCTGGCTGTCCCCTCTGTGTCCCTGGGGGTGCCCTGGGTGTCCCTGGGGTGCCCTGGCTGACCCCAAGGTGTCCCTTGGGGTGCCCAGAGTGTCCCTAGGGGGTCCCTGGCTGACCCCTAGGGGTCTCTGGGGGTGCCCTGGCTGTCCCGTCAGTGTCCCTGGGGGTGCCCTGCCTGTCCCCTAGGTGTCCCTGGGGTGCCCTGGCTGTCCCTAGGTGCCCTGGCTGTGCCCTCGGTGTCTCTGGGGGTGCCCTGGCTGTCCCTAGGGTGCCATGGCTGTCCCTAGGGTGCCCTGGCTGTCCCCTCGGTGTCCCTGGGGGTTCCCTGGGTGTCCCTTCGATGCCCTGGCTGTCCCCTAGGTGTTCCTGGGGGCCCTGGCTGTCCCCTAGGTGTCCCTGGGGGTGCCCTGTCTGTCCCTAGGGTGCCCTGGCTGTCCCCTACGTGTCCCTGGGGGTGCCCTGGCTGTCCCCTAGGTGTCTCTGGCGTTCCCTGGCTGTCCCGTAGGTGTCCCTGGGGGGCCCTGAGTGTCCCTGGGGTGCCCGGGAGGTCCCGTACGTGTCCCTGGGGTACCCTGGGTGTCCTTGGGGTGCCTGGCTGTGCCCTTGTTGTCCCTGAGGGTGCCCTGGCTGTCCCGTAGGTGTCCCTGGGCTGCCCTGGCTGTCCCTAGGGTGCCCTGGCTGTGCCCTAGGTGTCCCTGGCATGCCCTGGCTGTCTCCTAGGTGTCCCTGGGGGTGCCTTGGCTGTCCTCTAGGTGTCCCTGGGGTGCCCTGGGGTGTCCCTGGCGTGCCCTGGCTGTCTCCTAGGTGTCCCTGGGGGTGCCCTGGTGTCCCTAGCGTGCCCTAGCTGTCCCCTAGGTGTCCCTGGGGGGGCCATGGCTGTCCCCGAGGTGTCCCTTGGGGTGCCCTGGCTGTCCCTGGGGTGCCCCTGGCTGTCCCCTAGGTGTCCCTGGGGGTGCCCTGGTGTCCTCGGGGTGCCCTGGCTGTCCCCTAGGTGTCCATGGGGGTGCCGTGGGTGTGCCTGGGGTGCCCTGGCTGTCCTCTAGGTGTCCCGGGGGTTGCCCTGGGTGTCCCTGGGGTGCTCTGGATGTCCTCTTGGTGTCCCTGGGGGTGCCCTGGCTGTCCACTTGTTGTCCCTAGGGTGCCCTGTCTGTGCCCTTGGTGTCCCTGGGGGTGCCCTGGCTGTCCCTAGGGTGCCCTGGCTGTCCCCTAGGTGTCTCTGGGGGTGCCCTGGTGTCCCTCGGGGTGCCCTGGCTGTCCTCTAGGTGTCCCTGGGTTGCCCTGGGTGTCCCCGGGACGCCCTGGCTGTCCCCTAGGCGTCCCTGGGGGTGCCCTGGGTGTCCCTGGGGGGGCCCTGGCTGTCCCTCGGTGTCCCTGGGGGTTCCCTTCCTGTCCCCTAGGTGTCCCTGGGCGTTCCCTGGGTGTCCCTGGGGGTGCCCTGGCTGTCCCCTAGATGTCCCTGGGGGTGCCCTGGGTGTCCCTGGAGTGCCCTGGCTGTCCCCTAAATGTCCCTGGGGATGCCCTGGGTGTCCCTGGAGTGCCCTAGCTGTCCCCTAAATGTCCCTGGGGGTGCCCTGGCTGTCCCCTAGGTGTCCCTGGGGGAGTCCTGCCTTCCCCTAGGTGTCCCTGGGGGTGCCCTGGCTTTCCCCTCGGTGTCCCTGGGGGTGCCCTGCCTGTCCCCTTGGTGTCCCAGGGGGTGCCGTGGGTGTACCTGGGGTGCCCTGGCTGTCCCCTAGGTGTCCCTGGGGGTTGCCCTGGCTGTCCCCTTGGTGTCCCTGGGGTGCCCTGGCTGTCCCCTTGGTGTCCCTGGGGGAGCCCTGGGTGTCCCTGGGGTGCCCTGGGGGTGCCCTGCCTGTCCCCTAGGTGTCCCTGGGGGTACCCTGGCTGTCCCAGGGTAACCTGGCTGTGCCCTCGGTGTCTCTGGGGGTGCCCTGGCTGTCCCTAGGGTGCCCTGGCTGTGCCCTCGGTGTCTCTGGGGGTGCCCTGCCTGTCCCCTCGGTGTCCCTGGGGGTGCCCTGGCTGTCCCTAGGGTGCCGTGGCTGTCCCCTAGGTGTCCCTGGGGGTGCCCTGGGTGTCCCTGGAGTGCCCTGGCTGTCCCCTAAATGTCCCTGGGAGTGCCCTGGCTTTCCCCTCGGTGTCACTGGGGTGCCCTGCCTGTCCCCTAGGTGTCTCTGGGTGTGCCCTGCCTGTCCCCTAGGTGTCGTTGGGGGTGCCCTGGGTGTCCCTGGGTGTGCCCTGCCTGTCCCCTAGGTGTCCCTGGGCGTGCCCTGGGTGTCCCTGGGGTGCCCTGGCTGTCCCCTAGGTGTCCCTGGGGGTGCCTAGGGTGTCCCTGGGGTTCCCTTGCTGTCCCCTAGGTGTCCCTGGGGGCCCTGGGTGTCCCTGGGGGTGCACAGGGTGTCAGTGGGGTTCCCTGGCTGTCCCGTACGTGTCCCTGGGGTTCCCTGGCTGTCCCGTAGGTTTCCCTGGGGGTGCCCTGAGTGTCCCTGGGCTGCCCTGGCTGTCCCCTAGGTGTCCCTGGGGGTGCCCTCGCTGTCCCTGGGGTGCCCTGGCTGTCCCCTCGGTGTCCCTGGGTGTCCTCTTGGTGTCCCTGGGGTGCCCAGCGTGTCCCTTAGGTGTTCCTGGGGGTGCCCTGGCTGTCCCTGGAGTTCCCTGGCTGTCCCCGTAGTGTCCCTGGTGGTGCCCTGACTGTGCCCTCGGTGTCCCTGAGGCTGCCCTGTCTGTCCCTAGGGTGCCCTGGTTGTGCCCTAGGTGTCCCTGGGGGTGCCCATGGTGTCCCTAGGGTGCCCTGGATATGCCCTTGGTGTCCCTGGGGGGCCTGGCTGTCCCCTAGGGGTCTCTGGGGGTGCCATGCCTGTCCCCTAGGTTTCCGTGGGGGTGCCCTGGCTGTGCCCTCGGTGTCCCTGGGGGTGCCCTGGCTGTCCCTAGGGTGCCCTGGCTGTGCCCGAGGTGTCCCTGGGGGTGCCCTGGCTGTCCCTAGGGTGCCCTGGCTGTGCCCTAGGTGTCCCTGGGGGTGCCCTGGCTGTCCCTCGGGTTCCCTGGCTGTCCCCTAGGTGTCCCTGGGGGTGCCCCGCCTGTCCACTAGGTGTCCCTGGGGGTGCCCTGGCTGTCCTCTAGGTGTCCCTGGGGGTGCCCTGGCTGTCCCTCGGGTTCCCTGGCTGTCCCCTAGGTGTCCCTGGGGGTGCCTTCGCTGTCCCTTGGTTGCCCTGGCTGTCCCCTAGGTGTCCCTGGGTGTCCCCTTGGTGTCCCTGGGGGTGCCCAGGGTGTCCCTTAGGTGTCCCTGGGGTGCCCTTGCTGTCCCCTAGCTGTCCCTGGGGGTGCCCTGGCTGTCCCTAGGGTGCCCTGGCTGTCCCCTAGGTGTCCCTGGGGGTGCCCTGGGTGTGCCTGGGGATGCCCTGGCTGTCCCTAGGTCTCCCTGGGGGTGCCCTGAGTGTCCCTAGGGTGCCCTGGCTGTTGCCTAGGTGTCCCTGGAGGTGCCCTGGTTGTCACTGGGGGGGCCCTGGCTGTCCCCTAGGTGTCCCTGGGGGTTCCCTGCCTGTCCCCTAGGTGTCCCTGGGCGTTCCCTGGGTGTCCCTGGGGGTGCCCTGGCTGTCCCCTAGGTGTCCCTGGGGGTGCCCTGGCTGTCCCCTAAATGTCCCTGGGGATGCCCTGGGTGTCCCTGGAGTGCCCTAGCTGTCCCCTAAATGTCCCTGGGGGTGCCCTGGCTGTCCCCTAGGTGTCCCTGGGGGAGTCCTGCCTTCCCCTAGGTGTCCCTGCGGGTGCCCTGGCTTTCCCCTCGGTGTCCCTGGGGGTGCCCTGCCTGTCCCCTTGGTGTCCCAGGGGGTGCCGTGGGTGTACCTGAGGTGCCCTGGCTGTCCCCTAGGTGTCGCTGGGGGTGCCCTGGCTGTCCCCTTGGTGTCCCTAGGGTGCCCTGGCTGTCCCCTTGGTGTCCCTGGGGGAGCCCTGGGTGTCCCTGGGGTGCCCTGGGGGTGCCCTGCCTGTCCCCTAGGTGTCCCTGGGGGTGCCCTGGCTGTCCCCAGGGTAACCTGGCTGTGCCCTCGGTGTCTCTGGGGGTGCCCTGGCTGTCCCTAGGGTGCCCTGGCTGTGCCCTCAGTGTCTCTGGGGGTGCCCTGCCTGTCCCCTCGGTGTCCCTGGGCGTGCCCTGTCTGTCCCTAGGGTGCCGTGGCTGTCCCCTAGGTGTCCCTGGGGGTGCCCTGGGTGTGCCTGGGGTGCCCTGGCTCTCCCCTAGGTGTCCCTGGGGGTGACCTGGGTGTCCCTGGGGTGCCCTGGGGGTGCCCTGCCTGTCCTCTATGTGTCCCTGGGGGTGCCCTGGCTGTCCCCTAGGTGTCCCTGGGGGTGCCCTGGCTGTCCCCTAGGTGTCCGTGGGGGTGCCCTGGGTGTCCCTGGAGTGCCCTGGCTGTCCCCTAAATGTCCCTGGGAGTGCCCTGGCTTTTTCCTCGGTGTCCCTGGGGGTGCCCTGCCTGTCCCCTAGGTGTCTCTGGGTGTGCCCTGCCTGTCCCCTAGGTGTCGTTGGGGGTGCCCTGGGTGTCCCTGGGTGTGCCCTGCCTGTCCCCTAGGTGTCCCTGGGCGTGCCCTGGGTGTCCCTGGGGTGCCCTGGCTGTCCCCTAGGTGTCCCTGGGGGTGCCTAGGGTGTCCCTGGGGTTCCCTTGCTGTCCCCTAGGTGTCCCTGGGGGGGCCCTGAGTGTCCCTGGGGGTGCACAGGGTGTCAGTGGGGTTCCCTGGCTGTCCCGTACGTGTCCCTGGGGTTCCCTGGCTGTCCCGTAGGTTTCCCTGGGGGTGCCCTGAGTGTCCCTGGGCTGCCCTGGCTGTCCCCTAGGTGTCCCTGGGGGTGCCCTCGCTGTCCCTGGGGTGCCCTGGCTGTCCCCTCGGTGTCCCTGGGGGTCCTCTTGGTGTCCCTGGGGGTGCCCAGCGTGTCCCTTAGGTGTTCCTGGGGGTGCCCTGGCTGTCCTTGGAGTTCCCTGGCTGTCCCCGTGGTGTCCCTGGTGGTGCCCTGACTGTGCCCTCGGTGTCCCTGAGGCTGCCCTGTCTGTCCATAGGGTGCCCTGGTTGTGCCCTAGGTGTCCCTGGGGGTGCCCATGGTGTCCCTAGGGTGCCCTGGCTATGCCCTTGGTGTCCCTGGGGGGGCCCTGGCTGTCCCCTAGGGGTCTCTGGGGGCGCCATGCCTGTCCCCTAGGTGTCCCTGGGGGTTCCCTGGCTGTGCCCGAGGTGTCCCTGGGGGTGCCCTGGCTGTCCCTAGGGTGCCCTGGCTGTGCCCTAGGTGTCCCTGGGGGTGCCCTGGCTGTCCCTCGGGTTCCCTGGCGGTCCCCTAGGTGTCCCTGGGGGTGCCCCGCCTGTCCCCTAGGTGTCCCTGGGGGTGCCGTGGCTGTCCTCTAGGTGTCCCTGGGGGTGCCCTGGCTGTCCCTCGGGTTCCATGGCTGTCCCCTAGGTGTCCCTGGGGGTGCCTTCGCTGTCCCTTGGTTGCCCTGGCTGTCCCCTAGGTGTCCCTGGGGGTGCCCTGGGTGTCCCTGAGGGGGCCCTGGCTGTCCTCTAGGTGTCCCTGGGGGTGCCCTGCCTGTCCCTCGGGGTGCCCTGGCTGTCCCCTAGGTGTCCCTGGGTGTCCCCTTGGTGTCCCTGGGGGTGCCCAGGGTGTCCCTTAGGTGTCCCTGGGGGTGCCCTTTCTGTCCCCTAGCTGTCCCTGGGGGTGCCCTGGCTGTCCCTGGGGTGCCCTGGCTGTCCCCTAGGTGTCCCTGGGGGTGCCCTGGGTGTGCCTGGGGTGCCCTGGCTGTCCTCTAGGCGTCCCTGGGGGTGCCCTGGGTGTCCCTGGGGGGGCCCTGGCTGTGCCCTCGGTGTCCCTGGGGGTGCCCTGGCTGTCCCTAGGGTGCCCTGGCTGTGCCCTAGGTGTCCCTGGGGGTGCCCTGGCTGTCCCTAGGGTACCCTGGCTGTGCCCTTGGTGTCCCTGGGGGTGCCCTGGCTGTCCCTAGGGTGCCCTGGCTGTTCTCTAGGTGTCCCTGGGGATGCCCTGGCTGTCCCCTAGGTGTCCCTGGGGGTGCCCTGGGTGTCCCTGGGGTGCCCTGGCTGTCCCCTACGTGTCCCTGTGGTGCCCTGGCTGTTCCCTAGGTGGCCCAGGGGGTGCCCTGGCTGTCCCTAGGGTGCCCTGGCTGTCCCCTAGGTGTCCCTGGGGTGCCCTGCCTGTCCCCTCGGTGTCCCTGGGGTGCCCTGGCTGTCCCCTACGTGTCCCTGGGGGTGCCCTGGGTGTCCCTGGGGGTGCCCGGGCTGTCCCTGGGGTGCCATGGCTGTCCTCTACGTGTCCCTGGGGGTGCCCTGGCTGTCCCCTCAGTGACCCTGGGGGGGCCCTGCCTTTCCCCTAGGTGTCCTTGGGGGGGCCCTGGCTGTCCCCTAGGTGTCCCTGGGGGTGCCCTGCCTGTCCCTTAGGTGTCCCTGGGGGTTCCATGCCTGTCCCCTAGGTGTCCCTGGGGGTGCCCTGGCTGTCCCCTAGGTGTCCCTGGGGTTGCCCTGGGTGTGCCTGGGGTGCCCTGGCTGTCCCCTAGGTGTCCCTGGGGGTGCCCTGGGTGTAGCTGGGGGGGCCCTGGCTGTCCTCTAGGTGTCCCTGGGGGTGCCCTGCCTGTCCCTCGGGGTGCCCTGGCTGTCCCCTAGGTGTCCCTGGGGGTGCCCTGGGTGTCCCTGGGGGTGCCCTCGCTGTCCCTGGGGTGCCCTGGCTGTCCCCAAGGTGTCCCTGGGGGTGCCCTGCCTGTCCTCTCCGTGTCCCTGGGGGTGCCCTGGCTGTGCCCTCGGTGTCCCTAGGGTGCCCTGGCTGTCCCCTAGGTGTCCCTGGGTGTGCCTTGGGTGTCCCTGGGCGTGCACAGGGTGTCCCTGGGGTTCCCTGGCTGTCCCGTAGGTGTCCCTGGGAAGGCCCTGGCTGTCCCCTAGGTGTCCCTGGGGGTGCTCTGGGTGTCCCTGGGGGTACACAGGGCGTCCCTGGGGTTCCCTGGCTGTCCCCTAGGTGTCCCTGGGGGTGCCCTGCCTGTCCCTAGGGTGCCCTGGCTGTCCGCTACGTGTCCCTGGGGGTGCCCTGGCTGTCCCCTAGGTGTCCCTCGGGGTGCCCTGGCTGTCCCCTAGGTGTTCCTGGGGGTTCCGTGCGTGTCCCTGCGGTGCCCTGGCTGTCCCCTAGGTGTCCCTGGGGTGCTGTAGGTGTCCCTGGGGGTGCCCTGGCTGTCCCTAGGGTGCCCTGGCTTTCCCCTAGGTGTCCCCGGGGGTGCCCTGAGTGTCCCTAGGGTGCCCTGGCTGTCCCCAAGGTGTCCCTGGGGGTGCCCAGAGTGTCCCTAGGAGTGCCCTGGCTGTCCCCTAGGGGTCTCTGGGGGTGCCCTGGCTGTCCCCTAGGTGTCCCTGGGGGTGCCCTGGGTGTCCCTGGGGTGCCCTGGCTATGCCCTAGGTGGCCCTGGGGGTGCACTGGCTGTCCCCTAGGTCTCCCTGGCTGTTCCCTTGGTGTCCCTGGGGGTGCCCTGGAGGTCCCCTACGTGGCCCTGGGGGTGCCCTTGCTGTCCCCTAGGTGTCCCTGGGGGTGCCCTGCCTGTCCCCTAGGTGTCCCTGGAGGTGCCCTGGCTGTGCCCTCGGTGTCCCTGGTGGTGCCCTGGCTGTCCCTAGGGTGCCCTGGCTGTGCCCTAGGTGTCCTGGGGGTGCCCTGGCTGTCCCTAGGGTGCTCTGGCTGTGCCCTTGGTGTCCCTGGGGGTGCCCTGGCTGTCCCTAGGGTGCCCTAGCTTTGCCCTAGGTGTCCCTGGGGGGGCCCTGGGTGTCCCTGGGGGTGCCCAGGTGTCCCTGGCGTACCCTGGCTGTCCCGTAGGTGTCCCTGGGGGTGTCCTGGATGTCCCTGGGGTGCCCTGGCTGTCCTCTAGGTATCCCTGGGGGTGCCCTGGGTGTCTCTGGGGGTGCCCTGGCTGTCACGAAGGTGTCCCTGGGGGTGCCCTGGGTTTCCGTGGAGTGCCCTGGCTGTCCCCTAAATGTCCCTGGGGGTGCCAGGCTGTCCTCTAGGTGTCCCTGGGGGTGCCCTGGCTGTCCCTCGGGTTCCCTGGCTGTCCCCTAGGTGTCCCTGGGGGGGCCCTGGGTGTCCCTGGGGGTGCACAGGGTGTCAGTGGGGTTCCCTGGCTGTCCCGTACGTGTCCCTGGGGTTCCCTGGAGGTCCCCTAGGTGTCCCTGGGGGTGCCCTGAGTGTCCCTGGGCTGCCCTGGCTGTCCCCTAGGTGTCCCTGGGGGGGCCCTGGCAGTCCCCGAGTTGTCCCTGGGGGCGCCCTGGGTGTCCCTGGGGGTGCACAGGGTGTCACTGGGGTTCCCTGGCTGTCCCGTACGTGTCCCTGGGGGTGCCCTGGAGGTCCCCTAGGTGTCCCTGGGGGTGCCCTCGCTGTCCCTGGGGTGCCCTGGCTCTCCCCTAGGTGTCCCTGGGGGTCCCCTTGGTGTCCCTGGGGGTGCCCAGGGTGTCCCTTAGGTATCCCTGGGGGTGCCCTTGCTGTCCCCTAGCTGTCCCTGGGGGTACCCTGGCTGTCTCTGGGGTGCTCTGGATGTCCCCTTGGTGTCCCTGGGAGTGCCCTGGCTGTCCCCTTGGTGTCCCCAGGGTGTCCTGCCTGTCCCCTTGGTGTTCCTGGGGGTGCCCTGTGGGTCCCTGGGGTGCCCTGGGGGTGCCATGGTGTACCTGGGGGTTCCCTGGCTGTCCCTGGAGTGCCCTGGCTGTCCCCTCGGTGTCCTTGGGGGTGCCCTGGCTGTCCCTCGGGTTCCCTGGCTGTCACCTGGGTGTCCCTGGGGGGGCCCTGGCTGTCCCCTAGGGGTCTCTGGATATGCCCTGCCTGTCCCCTAGGTGTCCCTGGTGGTGCCCTGGCTGTCTACTAGGTGTCCCTGGGGGTGCCCAGGGTGTCCCTGGGGTGCCCTGGCTGTCCCCTAGGTGTCCCTGGGGGTGCCCTGGCTGTCCCCTTGGTGTCCGTGGGGTGCCCTGGCTGTCCCCTAGGTGTCCCTGGGGGTGCCCTGGCGTTCCTCTTGGTGTCCGTGGGGTGCCCTGGCTGTCCCCTAGGTGTCCCTGGGGTTGCCCTGGCTGTCCCTAGGGTGCCCTGGCTGTGCCCTAGGTGTCCCTGGGGGTGCCCTGGCTGTCCCTAGGGTGCCCTGGCTGTGCCCTTGGTGTCCCTGGGGGGGCCCTGCGGTCCCCTTGGGGTCTCTGGGGGTGCCATGCCTGTCCCCTAGGTGTCCCTGGGGGTGCCCTGGCTGTCCCCTACGTGTCCCTGGGGGTGCCCTGGCTGTCCCGTAGGTGTCCCTGGGGTTGCCCTGGGTGTGCCTGGGGTGCCCTGGCTGTCCCCTAGGTGTCCCTGGGGGTGCCCTGGGTGTCCCTGGGGGGGCCCTAGCTGTCCTCTAGGTGTCCCTGGGGGTGCCCTGCCTGTCCCTCGGGGTGCCCTGGCTGTCCCCTAGGTGTCCCTGGGTGTCCCCTTGGTGTCCCTGGGGGTGCCCAGGGTGTCCCTTAGGTGTCCCTGGGGGTGCCCTTGCTGTCCCCTAGGTGTCCCTGGGGGTGCCCTGGCTGTCCCTGGGGTGCCCTGGCTGTCCCCTAGGTGTCCCTGGGGGTGCCCTGGGTGTGCCTGGGGTGCCCTGGCTGTCCTCTAGGCGTCCCTGGGGGTGCCCTGGGTGTCCCTGAGGATGCCCTGCTGTCCCCTAGGTGTCCCTGGGGGTGCCCTGAGTGTCCCTGGGGGGGCCCTGGCTGTGCCTTCGGTGTCCCTGGGGGTGCCCTGGCTGTCCCTAGGGTGCCCTGGCTGTGCCCTAGGTGTCCCTGGGGGTGCCCTGGCTGTCCCTAGGGTGCCCTGGCTGTGCCCTTGGTGTCCCTGGGGGTGCCCTGGCTGTCCCTAGGGTGCCCTGGCTGTGCCCTAGGTGTCCCTGGGGGTGCCCTGGCTGTCCCTAGGGTGCCCTGGCTGTTCTCTAGGTGTCCCTGGGGATGCCCTGGCTGTCCCCTAGGTGTCCCTGGGGGTGCCCTGGGTGTCCCTGGGGTGCCCTGGCTGTCCCGTACGTGTCCCTGTGGTGCCCTGGCTGTTCCCTAGGTGGCCCAGGGGGTGCCCTGGCTGTCCCTAGGGTGCCCTGGCTGTCCCCTAGGTGTCCCTGGGGTGCCCTGCCTGTCCCCTCGGTGTCCCTGGGGTGCCCTGGCTGTCCCCTACGTGTCCCTGAGGGTGCCCTGGGTGTCCCTGGGGGTGCCCTGGCTGTCCCTGGGGTGCCATGGCTGTCCTCTACGTGTCCCTGGGGGTGCCCTGGCTGTCCCCTCGGTGTCCCTGGGGGTGCCCTGCCTTTCCCCTAGGTGTCCTTGGGGGGGCCCTGGCTGTCCCCTAGGTGTCCCTGGGGGTGCCCTGCCTGTCCCTTAGGTGTCCCTGGGGGTTCCATGCCTGTCCCCTAGGTGTCCCTGGGGGTGCTCTGGCTGGCCCCTAGGTGTCCCTGGGCTTGCCCTGGGTGTGCCTGGGGTGCCCTGGCTGTCCCCTAGGTGTCCCTGGGGGTGCCCTGGGTGTCCCTGGGGGGGCCCTGGCTGTCCTCTAGGTGTCCCTGGGGGTGCCCTGCCTGTCCCTCGGGGTGCCCTGGCTGTCCCCTAGGTGTCCCTGGAGGTGCCCTGGGTGTCCCTGGGGGTGCACAGGGTGTCACTGGGGTTCCCTGGCTGTCCCGTACGTGTCCCTGGGGGTGCCCTGGAGGTCCCCTAGGTGTCCCTGGGGGTGCCCTCGCTGTCCCTGGGGTGCCCTGGCTCTCCCCTAGGTGTCCCTGGGGGTCCCCTTGGTGTCCCTGGGGGTGCCCAGGGTGTCCCTTAGGTATCCCTGGGGGTGCCCTTGCTGTCCCCTAGCTGTCCCTGGGGGTACCCTGGCTGTCTCTGGGGTGCTCTGGATGTCCCCTTGGTGTCCCTGGGAGTGCCCTGGCTGTCCCCTTGGTGTCCCCAGGGTGTCCTGCCTGTCCCCTTGGTGTTCCTGGGGGTGCCCTGTGGGTCCCTGGGGTGCCCTGGGGGTGCCATGGTGTACCTGGGGGTGCCCTGGCTGTCCCTGGAGTGCCCTGGCTGTCCCCTCGGTGTCCTTGGGGGTGCCCTGGCTGTCCCTCGGGTTCCCTGGCTGTCCCCTGGGTGTCCCTGGGGGGGCCCTGGCTGTCCCCTAGGGGTCTCTGGAGGTGCCCTGCCTGTCCCCTAGGTGTCCCTGGTGGTGCCCTGGCTGTCTACTAGGTGTCCCTGGGGGTGCCCAGGGTGTCCCTGGGGTGCCCTGGCTGTCCCCTAGGTGTCCCTGGGGGTGCCCTGGCTGTCCCCTTGGTGTCCGTGGGGTGCCCTGGCTGTCCCCTAGGTGTCCCTGGGGGTGCCCTGGCGTTCCTCTTGGTGTCCGTGGGGTGCCCTGGCTGTCCCCTAGGTGTCCCTGGGGGTGCCCTGGCTGTCCCTGGGGTGCCCTGGCTGTCCCCTAGGTGTCCCTGGGGGTGCCCTGGCTGTCCCCTTGGTGTCCGTGGGGTGCCCTGGCTGTCCCCTAGGTGTCCCTGGGGTTGCCCTGGCTGTCCCTAGGGTGCCCTGGCTGTGCCCTAGGTGTCCCTGGGGGTGCCCTGGCTGTCCCTAGGGTGCCCTGGCTGTGCCCTTGGTGTCCCTGGGGGGGCCCTGGCGGTCCCCTAGGAGTCTCTGGGGGTGCCATGCCTGTCCCCTAGGTGTCCCTGGGGGTGCCCTGGCTGTCCCCTACGTGTCCCTGGGGGTGCCCTGGCTGTCCCGTAGGTGTCCCTGGGGTTGCCCTGGGTGTGCCTGGGGTGCCCTGGCTGTCCCCTAGGTGTCCCTGGGGGTGCCCTGGGTGTCCCTGGGGGGGCCCTAGCTGTCCTCTAGGTGTCCCTGGGGGTGCCCTGCCTGTCCCTCGGGGTGCCCTGGCTGTCCCCTAGGTGTCCCTGGGTGTCCCCTTGGTGTCCCTGGGGGTGCCCAGGGTGTCCCTTAGGTGTCCCTGGGGGTGCCCTTGCTGTCCCCTAGGTGTCCCTGGGGGTGCCCTGGCTGTCCCTAGGGTGCCCTGGCTGTGCCCTTGGTGTCCCTGGGGGTGCCCTGGCTGTCCCTAGGGTGCCCTGGCTGCGCCCTAGGTGTCCCTGGGGGTGCCCTGGCTGTCCCTAGGGTGCCCTGGCTGTTCTCTAGGTGTCCCTGGGGATGCCCTGGCTGTCCCCTAGGTGTCCCTGGGGGTGCCCTGGGTGTCCCTGGGGTGCCCTGGCTGTCCCGTACGTGTCCCTGTGGTGCCCTGGCTGTTCCCTAGGTGGCCCAGGGGGTGCCCTGGCTGTCCCTAGGGTGCCCTGGCTGTCCCCTAGGTGTCCCTGGGGTGCCCTGCCTGTCCCCTCGGTGTCCCTGGGGTGCCCTGGCTGTCCCCTACGTGTCCCTGAGGGTGCCCTGGGTGTCCCTGGGGGTGCCCTGGCTGTCCCTGGGGTGCCATGGCTGTCCTCTACGTGTCCCTGGGGGTGCCCTGGCTGTCCCCTCGGTGTCCCTGGGGGTGCCCTGCCTTTCCCCTAGGTGTCCTTGGGGGGGCCCTGGCTGTCCCCTAGGTGTCCCTGGGGGTGCCCTGCCTGTCCCTTAGGTGTCCCTGGGGGTTCCATGCCTGTCCCCTAGGTGTCCCTGGGGGTGCTCTGGCTGGCCCCTAGGTGTCCCTGGGCTTGCCCTGGGTGTGCCTGGGGTGCCCTGGCTGTCCCCTAGGTGTCCCTGGGGGTGCCCTGGGTGTCCCTGGGGGGGCCCTGGCTGTCCTCTAGGTGTCCCTGGGGGTGCCCTGCCTGTCCCTCGGGGTGCCCTGGCTGTCCCCTAGGTGTCCCTGGAGGTGCCCTGGGTGTCCCTGGGGGTGCACAGGGTGTCACTGGGGTTCCCTGGCTGTCCCGTACGTGTCCCTGGGGGTGCCCTGGAGGTCCCCTAGTTGTCCCTGGGGGTGCCCTCGCTGTCCCTGGGGTGCCCTGGCTCTCCCCTAGGTGTCCCTTGGGGTCCCCTTGGTGTCCCTGGGGGTGCCCAGGGTGTCCCTTAGGTATCCCTGGGGGTGCCCTTGCTGTCCCCTAGCTGTCCCTGGGGGTACCCTGGCTGTCTCTGGGGTGCTCTGGATGTCCCCTTGGTGTCCCTGGGAGTGCCCTGGCTGTCCCCTTGGTGTCCCCAGGGTGTCCTGCCTGTCCCCTTGGTGTTCCTGGGGGTGCCCTGTGGGTCCCTGGGGTGCCCTGGGGGTGCCATGGTGTACCTGGGGGTGCCCTGGCTGTCCCTGGAGTGCCCTGGCTGTCCCCTCGGTGTCCTTGGGGGTGCCCTGGCTGTCCCTCGGGTTCCCTGGCTGTCCCCTGGGTGTCCCTGGGGGGGCCCTGGCTGTCCCCTAGGGGTCTCTGGAGGTGCCCTGCCTGTCCCCTAGGTGTCCCTGGTGGTGCCCTGGCTGTCTACTAGGTGTCCCTGGGGGTGCCCAGGGTGTCCCTGGGGTGCCCTGGCTGTCCCCTAGGTGTCCCTGGGGGTGCCCTGGCTGTCCCCTTGGTGTCCGTGGGGTGCCCTGGCTGTCCCCTAGGTGTCCCTGGGGGTGCCCTGGCGTTCCTCTTGGTGTCCGTGGGGTGCCCTGGCTGTCCCCTAGGTGTCCCTGGGGGTGCCCTGGCTGTCCCTGGGGTGCCCTGGCTGTCCCCTAGGTGTCCCTGGGGGTGCCCTGGCTGTCCCCTTGGTGTCCGTGGGGTGCCCTGGCTGTCCCCTAGGTGTCCCTGGGGTTGCCCTGGCTGTCCCTAGGGTGCCCTGGCTGTGCCCTAGGTGTCCCTGGGGGTGCCCTGGCTGTCCCTAGGGTGCCCTGGCTGTGCCCTTGGTGTCCCTGGGGGGGCCCTGGCGGTCCCCTAGGGGTCTCTGGGGGTGCCATGCCTGTCCCCTAGGTGTCCCTGGGGGTGCCCTGGCTGTCCCCTACGTGTCCCTGGGGGTGCCCTGGCTGTCCCGTAGGTGTCCCTGGGGTTGCCCTGGGTGTGCCTGGGGTGCCCTGGCTGTCCCCTAGGTGTCCCTGGGGGTGCCCTGGGTGTCCCTGGGGGGGCCCTAGCTGTCCTCTAGGTGTCCCTGGGGGTGCCCTGCCTGTCCCTCGGGGTGCCCTGGCTGTCCCCTAGGTGTCCCTGGGTGTCCCCTTGGTGTCCCTGGGGGTGCCCAGGGTGTCCCTTAGGTGTCCCTGGGGGTGCCCTTGCTGTCCCCTAGGTGTCCCTGGGGGTGCCCTGGCTGTCCCTGGGGTGCCCTGGCTGTCCCCTAGGTGTCCCTGGGGGTGCCCTGGGTGTGCCTGGGGTGCCCTGGCTGTCCTCTAGGCGTCCCTGGGGGTGCCCTGGGTGTCCCTGAGGATGCCCTGGCTGTCCCCTAGGTGTCCCTGGGGGTGCCCTGAGTGTCCCTGGGGGGGCCCTGGCTGTGCCCTCGGTGTCCCTGGGGGTGCCCTGGCTGTCCCTAGGGTGCCCTGGCTGTGCCCTAGGTGTCCCTGGGGGTGCCCTGGCTGTCCCTAGGGTGCCCTGGCTGTGCCCTTGGTGTCCCTGGGGGTGCCCTGGCTGTCCCTAGGGTGCCCTGGCTGTGCCCTAGGTGTCCCTGGGGGTGCCCTGGCTGTCCCTAGGGTGCCCTGGCTGTTCTCTAGGTGTCCCTGGGGATGCCCTGGCTGTCCCCTAGGTGTCCCTGGGGGTGCCCTGGGTGTCCCTGGGGTGCCCTGGCTGTCCCGTACGTGTCCCTGTGGTGCCCTGGCTGTTCCCTAGGTGGCCCAGGGGGTGCCCTGGCTGTCCCTAGGGTGCCCTGGCTGTCCCCTAGGTGTCCCTGGGGTGCCCTGCCTGTCCCCTCGGTGTCCCTGGGGTGCCCTGGCTGTCCCCTACGTGTCCCTGAGGGTGCCCTGGGTGTCCCTGGGGGTGCCCTGGCTGTCCCTGGGGTGCCATGGCTGTCCTCTACGTGTCCCTGGGGGTGCCCTGGCTGTCCCCTCGGTGTCCCTGGGGGTGCCCTGCCTTTCCCCTAGGTGTCCTTGGGGGGGCCCTGGCTGTCCCCTAGGTGTCCCTGGGGGTGCCCTGCCTGTCCCTTAGGTGTCCCTGGGGGTTCCATGCCTGTCCCCTAGGTGTCCCTGGGGGTGCCCTGGCTGGCCCCTAGGTGTCCCTGGGCTTGCCCTGGGTGTGCCTGGGGTGCCCTGGCTGTCCCCTAGGTGTCCCTGGGGGTGCCCTGGGTGTCCCTGGGGGGGCCCTGGCTGTCCTCTAGGTGTCCCTGGGGGTGCCCTGCCTGTCCCTCGGGGTGCCCTGGCTGTCCCCTAGGTGTCCCTGGAGGTGCCCTGGGTGTCCCTGGGGGTGCCCTCGCTGTCCCTGGGGTGCCCTGGCTGTCCCCAAGGTGTCCCTGGGGGTGCCCTGCCTGTCCTCTCCGTGTCCCTGGGGGTGCCCTGGCTGTGCCCTCGGTGTCCCTAGGGTGCCCTGGCTGTCCCCTAGGTGTCCTTGGGTGTGCCTTTGGTGTCCCTGGGCGTGCACAGGGTGTCCCTGGGGTTCCCTGGCTGTCCCGTAGGTGTCCCTGGGGGTGCCCTGTGGGTCCCTGGGGTGCCCTGGGGGTGCCCTGGCTGTCCCCTAGGTGTCCCTGGGGGTGTCCTGGCTGTCCCTGGAGTGCCCTGGCTGTCCCCTAGGTGTCCCTGGGGGGGCCCTGGCTGTCCCCTAGGTGTCCCTGGGGGTGCCCTGGGTGTCCCTGGGCGGGCCCTGGCTGTCCCCTAGGTGTCCCTGGGGGTGCCCTGGGTGTTCCTGGGGGGGCCTTGGCTGTCCCCTAGGTGTCCCTGGGGGAGCCCTGGCTGTCCCCTAGGTGTCTTTGGGGGTGCCCTGTGGGTCCCTGGGGGTGCACAGGGTGTCCCTGGGGTTCCCTGGCTGTCCCCTAGGTGTCCCTGGGGGTGCCCTGGGTGTCCCTGGGGGGGCCCTGGCTGTCCCCTTGGTGTCCCTGGGGGGGCCCTGGTGTCCCTGGGTTGCCCTGGCTGTCCCCTAGGTGTCCCTGCCTGGCTCGTATCCTCGACTCCGCCTCCGGCGCCATGGTGACTCCCCTCCCAGTCTGGACCATTGTGGCCTCACCCCCTCCCCTGGGGCCATCCGACCCATCCCAGTATAGACCAGTAAGGCACCGAGTGGCCACCATGGACCCCCACACGCCTGCCAGTTCATCCCAGTTCATCCCAGTCCACTCTTTGTCCATCCCAGGTTTCTCTGGTCACCCTCCCAGTGCTCTCAGTCCATCCCAGTCCCGCAGGTGTTGGTGCTTGGGGCTTGATGAGCTGGTGCCTGTCCGCAACGTGGAGCGGCTCAAACGGGACCTCAGGGTGAGGGGGGCGCGGATTTGGGGGGATCCTGGGGGTCCTGAGTTGTCGTGGAGGGGGTTTTTGGGTTGTGGGGGGTCTGGGGGGAGTCCTGGGGGCTGTTTTGGGTGCTTTAGGGGGTATTCGGGAGGTTTGGGCGGCCCATTTGAGGCATCAAAGAACCTGAGGAGGGTTTTGATAGCTCCTGGAGGTGGAGGCGGCCGTGGGGGTGAGCTGGCTGTCCCAGGGGGTTCCTGGCTGTCCCTCGATGTCCCTGGGGTGCCCTGGCTGTCACTTAGGTGTCCCTCGGGGCGCCCTGGCTGTCCCTAGGGTGCCCTGGCTGTCCCTTAGGTGTCCCAGGGGTACCCTGACTGTCCCAAGGTGTCCCTGGGGGTACCCTGGCTGTCCCTGGAGGTGCCCTGGCTGTCCCCTAGGTGTCCCTGGGGGTGTCCTGGCTGTCCCCTCTGTGTCCCTGGGGGTGCCCTGGGTGTCCCTGGGGTGCCCTGGCTGACCCCAAGGTGTCCCTTGGGGTGCCCAGAGTGTCCCTAGGGGGTCCCTGGCTGACCCCTAGGGGTCTCTGGGGGTGCCCTGGCTGTCCCGTCAGTGTCCCTGGGGGTACCCTGCCTGTCCCCTAGGTGTCCCTGGGGGTGCCCTGGCTGTCCCTAGGGTGCCCTGGCTGTGCCCTCGGTGTCTCTGGGGGTGCCCTGGCTGTCCCTAGGGTGCCATGGCTGTCCCTAGGGTGCCCTGGCTGTCCCCTCGGTGTCCCTGGGGGTTCCCTGGGTGTCCCTGGGATGCCCTGGCTGTCCCCTAGGTGTCCCTGGGGGGCCCTGGCTGTCCCCTAGGTGTCCCTGGGGGTGCCCTGCCTGTCCCTAGGGTGCCCTGGCTGTCCCCTACGTGTCCCTGGGGGTGCCCTGGCTGTCCCCTAGGTGTTCCTGGGGGTTCCCTGCGTGTCCCTGGGGTGCCCTGGCTGTCCCCTAGGTGTCCCTGGGGTGCCCTAGGTGTCCCTGGGGGTGCCCTGGCTGTCCCTAGTGTGCCCTGGCTGTCCCCTAGGTGTCTCTGGGGGTGCCCTGGGTGTCCCTAGGGTGCCCTGACTGTCCCCAAGGTGTCCCTGGGGGTGCCCAGAGTGTCCCAGGGAGTGCCCTGGCTGTCCCCTAGGGGTCTCTGGGGGTGCCCTGGCTGTCCCCTAGGTGTCCCTGGGGGTGCCCTGGGTGTCCCTGGGGTGCCCTGGCTATGCTCTAGGTGGCCCTGGGGGTGCCCTGGCTGTCCCCTAGGTGTCCCTGACTGTTCCCTTGGTGTCCCTGGGGGTGCCCTGGAGGTCCCCTACGTGGCCCTGGGGGTGCCTTTGCTGTCCCCGAGGTGTCCCTGGGGGTGCCCTGCCTGTCCCCTAGGTGTCCCTGGGGGTGCCCTTGCTGTCCCTAGGGTGCCCTGGCTGTGCCCTAGGTGTCCTGGGGGTGCCCTGGCTGTCCCTAGGGTGCCCTGGCTGTGCCCTTGGTGTCCCTGGGGGTGCCCTGGCTGTCCCTAGGGTGCCCTGGCTGTGCCCTAGGTGTCCCTGGGGGGGCCCTGGGTGTCCCTGGGGGTGCCCAGGGTGTCCCTGGCGTGCCCTGGCTGTCCCGTAGGTGTCCCTGGGGGTGCCCTGGATGTCCCTGGGGGTGCACAGGGTGTCACTGGGGTTCCCTGGAGGTCCCCTAGGTGTCCCTGGGGGTGCCCTGGGTGTCCCTGGGGTTCCCTGGCTGTCCCCTAGGTGTCCCTGGGGGGGCCCTGGGTGTCCCTAGGGGTGCACAGGGTGTCAGTGGGGTTCCCTGGCTGTCCCGTACGTGTCCCTGGGGTTCCCTGGCTGTCCCCTAGGTTTCCCTGGGGTCCCTGAGTGTCCCTGGGGTGCCCTGGCTGTCCCCTAGGTGTCCCTGGGGGAGCCCTCGCTGTCCCTGGGGTGCCCTGGCTGTCCCCTAGGTGTCCCTGGGGGTCGTCTTGGTGTCCCTGGGGGTGCCCAGCGTGTCCCTTAGGTGTTCCTGGGGGTACCCTGGCTGTTCCTGGAGTTCCCTGGCTGTTCCCTTGGTGTCCCTGGTGGTGCCCTGTCTGTGCCCTCGGTGTCCCTGAGGCTGCCCTGTCTGTCCCTAGGGTGCCCTG
The DNA here is from genome assembly GCF_029207755.1 of Chamaea fasciata. NCBI lineage: Eukaryota > Metazoa > Chordata > Aves > Passeriformes > Sylviidae > Chamaea > Chamaea fasciata. The sequence continues at coordinate 17,168 of NW_027094983.1, read as the reverse complement.
GTTGTGCCCTAGGTGTCCCTGGGGGTGCCCATGGTGTCCCTAGGGTGCCCTGGCTATGACCTTGGTGTCCCTGGGCGGGCCCTGGCTGTCCCCTAGGAGTCTCTGGGGTGCCCTGGCTGTGCCCTCGGTGTCCCTGGGGGTGCCCTGGCTGTCCCTAGGGTGCCCTGGCTGTCCCCTAGGTGTCCCTGGGGGTGCCCTGGCTGTGCCCTCGGTGTCCCTGGGGGTGCCCTGGCTGTCCCTAGGGTGCCCTGGCTGTTCTCTAGGTGTCCCTGGGGGTGCCCTGGCTGTCCCCTAGGTGTCCCTGGGGGTGCCCTGGGTGTCCCTGGAGTGCCCTGGCTTTCCCCTACGTGTCCCTGGGGTGCCCTGGCTGTTCCCTAGGAGGCTCAGGGGGTGCCCTGGCTGTCCGTAGGGTGCCCTGGCTGTCCCCTAGGTGTCCCTGGGGGTGCCCTGCGTGTCCCCTCGGTGTCCCTGGGGTGCCCTGGCTGTCCCCTACGTGTCCCTGGGGGTGCCCTGGGTGTCCCTGGGGGTGCCCTGGCTGTCCCTGGGGTGCCATGGCTATCCTCTACGTGTCCCTGGGGGTGCCCTGGCTGTCCCCTCGGTGTCCCTGGGGGTGCCCTGCCTTTCCCCTAGGTGTCCTTGGGGGGGCCCTGACTGTCCCCTAGGTGTCCCTGGGGGTGCCCTGCCTGTCCCTTAGGTGTCCCTGGGGGTTCCATGCCTGTCCCCTAGGTGTCCCTGGGGGTGCCCTGGCTGTCCCCTAGGTGTCCCTGGGGTTGCCCTGGGTGTGCCTGGGGTGCCCTGGCTGTCCTCTAGGTGTCCCTGGGGGTGCCCTGCCTGTCCCTCGGGGTGCCCTGGCTGTCCTCTCCGTGTCCCTGGGGGTGCCCTGGCTGTGCCCTCGGTGTCCATAGGGTGCCCTGGCTGTCCCCTAGGTGTCCCTGGGTGTGCCTTGGGTGTCCCTGGGCGTGCACAGGGTGTCCCTGGGGTTCCCTGGCTGTCCCCTAGGTGTCCCTGGGGGGGCCCTGGCTGTCCCCTAGGTGTCCCTGGGGGTGCTATGGGTGTACCTGGGGGTACACAGGGCGTCCCTGGGGTTCCCTGGCTGTCCCCTAGGTGTTCCTGGGGGTGCCCTGCCTGTCCCTAGGGTGCCCTGGCTGTCCGCTACGTGTCCCTGGGGGTGCCCTGGCTGTCCCCTAGGTGTCCCTGGGGGTGCCCTGGGTGTCCCTGGGGTGCCCTGGCTGTCCCCTCCGTGTCCCTGGGGGGGCCCTGGCTGTCCCCTAGGTGTCCCTGGGGGTGCCCTGCCTGTCCCTAGGGTACCCTGGCTGTCCCCTAGGTGTCCCTGGGGTGCCCTAGGTGTCCCTGGGGGTGCCCTGGCTGTCCCCTAGGTGTCCCTGGGGGTGCCCTGGCTGTCCCCTAGGTGTTCCTGGGGGTTCCCTGCGTGTCCCTGGGGTGCCCTGGCTGTCCCCTAGGTGTCCCTGGGGTGCCCTAGGTGTCCCTGGGGGTGCCCTGGCTGTCCCTAGTGTGCCCTGGCTGTCCCCTAGGTGTCCCTGGGGGTGCCCTGGGTGTCCCTAGGGTGCCCTGACTGTCCCCAAGGTGTCCCTGGGGGTGCCCAGAGTGTCCCTGGGAGTGCCCTGGCTGTCCCCTAGGGGTCTCTGGGGGTGCCCTGGCTGTCCCCTAGATGTCCCTGGGGGTGCCCTGGGTGTCCCTGGGGTGCCCTGGCTATGCTCTAGGTGGCCCTGGGGGTGCGCTGGCTGTCCCCTAGGTGTCCCTGGCTGTTCCCTTGGTGTCCCTGGGGGTGCCCTGGAGGTCCCCTACGTGGCCCTGGGGGTGCCCTGGCTGTCCCCTAGGTGTCCCTTGCTGTCCCCTAGGTGTCCCTGGGGGTGCCCTGCCTGTCCCCTAGGTGTCCCTGGGGGTGCCCTGGCTGTGCCCTCGGTGTCCCTGGGGGTGCCCTGGCTGTCCCTAGGGTGCCCTGGCTGTGTCCTAGGTGTCCTGGGGGTGCCCTGGCTGTCCCTAGGGTGCCCTTGCTGTGCCCTTGGTGTCTCTGGGGGTTCCCTGGCTGTCCCTAGGGTGCCCTGGCTATGCCCTTGGTGTCCCTGGGCGGGCCCTGGCTGTCCCCTAGGAGTCTCTGGGGGTGCCATGCCTGTCCCCTAGGTGTCCCTGGGGGTGCCCTGGCTGTGCCCTCGGTGTCCCTGGGGGTGCCCTGGCTGTCCCCTAGGTGTCCCTGGGGGTGCCCTGGGTGTCCCTCGGGTGCCCTGGCTTTCCCCTACGTGTCCTTGGGGTGCCCTGGCTGTTCCCTAAGAGGCCCAGGGGGTGCCCTGGCTGTCCGTAGGGTGCCCTGGCTGTCCCCTAGGTGTCCCTGGGGGTGCCCTGCGTGTCCCCTCGGTGTCCCTGGGGTGCCCTGGCTGTCCCCTACGTGTCCCTGGGGGTGCCCTGGGCGTCCCTGGGGGTGCCCTGGCTGTCCCTGGGGTGCCATGGCTGTCCTCTACGTGTCCCTGGGGGTGCCCTGGCTGTCCCCTCGGTGTCCCTGGGGGTGCCCTGCCTTTCCCCTAGGTGTCCTTGGGGGCCCCTGGCTGTCCCCTAGGTGTCCCTGGGGGTGCCCTGCCTGTCCCTTAGGTGTCCCTGAGGGTTCCATGCCTGTCCCCTAGGTGTCCCTGGGGGTGCCCTGGCTGTCCCCTAGGTGTCCCTGGGGTTGCCCTGGGTGTGCCTGGGGTGCCCTGGCTGTCCCCTAGGTGTCCCTGGGGGTGCCCTGGGTGTCCCTGGGGGGGCCCTGGCTGTCCTCTAGGTGTCCCTGGGGGTGCCCTGCCTGTCCCTCGGGGTGCCCTGGCTGTCCCCTAGGTGTCCCTGGGGGTGCCCTGGGTGTCCCTGGGGGTGCCCTCGCTGTCCCTGGGGTGCCCTGGCTGTCCCCAAGGTGTCCCTGGGGGTGCCCTGCCTGTCCTCTCCGTGTCCCTGGGGGTGCCCTGGCTGTGCCCTCGGTGTCCATAGGGTGCCCTTGCTGTCCCCTAGGTGTCCCTGGGTGTGCCTTGGGTGTCCCTGGGCGTGCACAGGGTGTCCCTGGGGTTCCCTGGCTGTCCCCTAGGTGTCCCTGGGGGGGCCCTGGCTGTCCCCTAGGTGTCCCTGGGCGTGCACAGGGTGTCCCTGGGGTTCCCTGGCTGTCCCCTAGGTGTCCCTGGGGGGGCCCTGGCTGTCCCCTAGGTGTCCCTGGGGGTGCTCTGGGTGTACCTGGGGGTACACAGGGCGTCCCTGGGGTTCCCTGGCTTTCCCCTAGGTGTCCCTGGGGGTGCCCTGGCTGTCCCCTAGGTGTCCCTGGGGGTGCCCTGGCTGTCCCCTAGGTGTTCCTGGGGGTTCCCTGCGTGTCCCTGGGGAGCCCTGGCTGTCCCCTAGGTGTCCCTGGGGTGCCCTAGGTGTCCCTGGGGGTGCCCTGGCTGTCCCCTAGGTGTCCCTGGGGGTGCCCTGGCTGTCCCTAGGGTGCCCTGACTGTCCCCAAGGTGTCCCTGGGGGTGCCCAGAGTGTCCCTGGGAGTGCCCTGGCTGTCCCCTAGGGGTCTCTGGGGGTGCCCTGGCTGTCCCCTAGATGTCCCTGGGGTGCCCTAGGTGTCCCTGGGGGTGCCCTGGCTGTCCCCTAGGTGTCCCTGGGGGTGCCCTGGCTGTCCCCTAGGTGTTCCTGGGGGTTCCCTGCGTGTCCCTGGGGTGCCCTGGCTGTCCCCTAAGTGTCCCTGGGGTGCCCTAGGTGTCCCTGGGGGTGCCCTGGCTGTCCCTAGTGTGCCCTGGCTGTCCCCTAGGTGTCCCTGGGGGTGCCCTGGGTGTCCCTAGGGTGCCCTGACTGTCCCCAAGGTGTCCCTGGGGGTGCCCAGAGTGTCCCTGGGAGTGCCCTGGCTGTCCCCTAGGGGTCTCTGGGGGTGCCCTGGCTGTCCCCTAGATGTCCCTGGGGGTGCCCTGGGTGTCCCTGGGGTGCCCTGGCTATGCTCTAGGTGGCCCTGGGGGTGCCCTGGCTGTCCCCTAGGTGTCCCTGGCTGTTCCCTTGGTGTCCCTGGGGGTGCCCTGGAGGTCCCCTACGTGGCCCTGGGGGTGCCCTGGCTGTCCCCTAGGTGTCCCTTGCTGTCCCCTAGGTGTCCCTGGGGGTGCCCTGCCTGTCCCCTAGGTGTCCCTGGGGGTGCCCTGGCTGTGCCCTCGGTGTCCCTGGGGGTGCCCTGGCTGTCCCTAGGGTGCCCTGGCTGTGTCCTAGGTGTCCTGGGGGTGCCCTGGCTGTCCCTAGGGTGCCCTTGCTGTGCCCTTGGTGTCTCTGGGGGTTCCCTGGCTGTCCCTAGGGTGCCCTGGCTATGCCCTTGGTGTCCCTGGGCGGGCCCTGGCTGTCCCCTAGGAGTCTCTGGGGGTGCCATGCCTGTCCCCTAGGTGTCCCTGGGGGTGCCCTGGCTGTGCCCTCGGTGTCCCTGGGGGTGCCCTGGCTGTCCCCTAGGTGTCCCTGGGGGTGCCCTGGGTGTCCCTCGGGTGCCCTGGCTTTCCCCTACGTGTCCTTGGGGTGCCCTGGCTGTTCCCTAAGAGGCCCAGGGGGTGCCCTGGCTGTCCGTAGGGTGCCCTGGCTGTCCCCTAGGTGTCCCTGGGGGTGCCCTGCGTGTCCCCTCGGTGTCCCTGGGGTGCCCTGGCTGTCCCCTACGTGTCCCTGGGGGTGCCCTGGGCGTCCCTGGGGGTGCCCTGGCTGTCCCTGGGGTGCCATGGCTGTCCTCTACGTGTCCCTGGGGGTGCCCTGGCTGTCCCCTCGGTGTCCCTGGGGGTGCCCTGCCTTTCCCCTAGGTGTCCTTGGGGGCCCCTGGCTGTCCCCTAGGTGTCCCTGGGGGTGCCCTGCCTGTCCCTTAGGTGTCCCTGGGGGTTCCATGCCTGTCCCCTAGGTGTCCCTGGGGGTGCCCTGGCTGTCCCCTAGGTGTCCCTGGGGTTGCCCTGGGTGTGCCTGGGGTGCCCTGGCTGTCCCCTAGGTGTCCCTGGGGGTGCCCTGGGTGTCCCTGGGGGGGCCCTGGCTGTCCTCTAGGTGTCCCTGGGGGTGCCCTGCCTGTCCCTCGGGGTGCCCTGGCTGTCCCCTAGGTGTCCCTGGGGGTGCCCTGGGTGTCCCTGGGGGTGCCCTCGCTGTCCCTGGGGTGCCCTGGCTGTCCCCAAGGTGTCCCTGGGGGTGCCCTGCCTGTCCTCTCCGTGTCCCTGGGGGTGCCCTGGCTGTGCCCTCGGTGTCCATAGGGTGCCCTTGCTGTCCCCTAGGTGTCCCTGGGTGTGCCTTGGGTGTCCCTGGGCGTGCACAGGGTGTCCCTGGGGTTCCCTGGCTGTCCCCTAGGTGTCCCTGGGGGGGCCCTGGCTGTCCCCTAGGTGTCCCTGGGGGTGCTCTGGGTGTACCTGGGGGTACACAGGGCGTCCCTGGGGTTCCCTGGCTTTCCCCTAGGTGTCCCTGGGGGTGCCCTGGCTGTCCCCTAGGTGTCCCTGGGGGTGCCCTGGCTGTCCCCTAGGTGTTCCTGGGGGTTCCCTGCGTGTCCCTGGGGAGCCCTGGCTGTCCCCTAGGTGTCCCTGGGGTGCCCTAGGTGTCCCTGGGGGTGCCCTGGCTGTCCCCTAGGTGTCCCTGGGGGTGCCCTGGCTGTCCCCTAGGTGTTCCTGGGGGTTCCCTGCGTGTCCCTGGGGTGCCCTGGCTGTCCCCTAGGTGTCCCTGGGGTGCCCTAGGTGTCCCTGGGGGTGCCCTGGCTGTTCCCTAGTGTGCCCTGGCTGTCCCCTAGGTGTCCCTGGGGGTGCCCTGGCTGTCCCCTAGGTGTTCCTGGGGGTTCCCTGCGTGTCCCTGGGGTGCCCTGGCTGTCCCCTAGGTGTCCCTGGGGTGCCCTAGGTGTCCCTGGGGGTGCCCTGGGTGTCCCTAGGGTGCCCTGACTGTCCCCAAGGTGTCCCTGGGGGTGCCCAGAGTGTCCCTGGGAGTGCCCTGGCTGTCCCCTAGGGGTCTCTGGGGGTGCCCTGGCTGTCCCCTAGGTGTCCCTGGGGGTGCCCTGGCTGTCCCTGGGGTGCCCTGGCTATGCTCTAGGTGGCCCTGGGGGTGCCCTGGCTGTCCCCTAGGTGTCCCTGGCTGTCCCCTAGGTGTCCCTGGGGGTGCCCTGGCTGTCCCTGGGGTGCCCTGGCTATGCTCTAGGTGGCCCTGGGGGTGCCCTGGCTGTCCCCTAGGTGTCCCTGGCTGTTCCCTTGGTGTCCCTGGGGGTGCCCTGGACGTCCCCTACGTGGCCCTGGGGGTGCCCTTGCTGTCCCCTAGGTGTCCCTGGGGGTTCCCTGCCTGTCCCTTAGGTGTCCCTGGGGGTTCCATGCCTATCCCCTAGGTGTCCCTGAGGTTGCCCTGGGTGTGCCTGGGGTGCCCTGGCTGTCCCCTAGGTGTCCCTGGGGGTGCCCTGGGTGTCCCTGGGGGGGCCCTGGCGGTCCTCTAGGTGTCCCTGGGGGTGCCCTGCCTGTCCCTCGGGGTGCCGTGGCTGTCCCCTAGGTGTCCCTGGGGGTGCCCTGGGTGTCCCTGGGGGTGCCCTCGCTGTCCCTGGGGTGCCCTGGCTGTCCCCAAGGTGTCCCTAGGGTGCCCTGGCTGTCCCCTAGGTGTCCCTGGGTGTGCCTTGGGTGTCCCTGGGCGTGCACAGGGTGTCCCTGGGGTTCCCTGGCTGTCCCCTAGGTGTCCCTGGGAGGGCCCTGGCTGTCCCCTAGGTGTCCCTGGGGGTGCTCTGGGTGTCCCTGGGGGTACACAGGGCGTCCCTGGGGTTCCCTGGCTGTCCCCTAGGTTTCCCTGGGGGTGCCCTGCCTGTCCCTAGGGTGCCCTGGCTGTCCCCTAGGTGTCCCTGGGGGTGCCCTGGCTGTCCCGTAGTTGTCCCTGGGGGTGCCCTGGTTGTCCCCTAGGTGTTCCTGGGGGTTCCCTGCGTGTCCCTGGGGTGCCCTGGCTGTCCCCTAGGTGTCCCTGGGGTGCTGTAGGTGTCCCTGGGGGTGCCCTGGCTGTCCCTAGGGTGCCCTGGCTGTCCCCTAGGTGTCCCTGGGGGTGCCCTGGGTGTCCCTAGGGTGCCCTGGCTGTCCCCAAGGTGTCCCTGGGGGTGCCCAGAGTGTCCCTGGGAGTGCCCTGGCTGTCCCCTAGGGGTCTCTGGGGGTGCCCTGGCTGTCCCCTAGGTGTCCCTGGGGGTGCCCTGGGTGTCCCTGGGGTGCCCTGGCTATTCCCTAGGTGGCCCTGGGGGTGCCCTGGCTGTCCCCTAGGTCTCCCTGGCTGTTCCCTTGGTGTCCCTGGGGGTGCCCTGGAGGTCCCCTACGTGGCCCTGGGGGTGCCCTTGCTGTCCCCTAGGTGTCCCTGGGGGTGCCCTGCCTGTCCCCTAGGTGTCCCTGGGGGTGCCCTGGCTGTGCCCTCGGTGTCCCTGGGGGTGCCCTGGCTGTCCCCTAGGTGTCCCTGGGGGTGCCCTGGGTGTCCCTCGGGTGCCCTGGCTTTCCCCTACGTGTCCTTGGGGTGCCCTGGCTGTTCCCTAAGAGGCCCAGGGGGTGCCCTGGCTGTCCGTAGGGTGCCCTGGCTGTCCCCTAGGTGTCCCTGGGGGTGCCCTGCGTGTCCCCTCGGTGTCCCTGGGGTGCCCTGGCTGTCCCCTACGTGTCCCTGGGGGTGCCCTGGGCGTCCCTGGGGGTGCCCTGGCTGTCCCTGGGGTGCCATGGCTGTCCTCTACGTGTCCCTGGGGGTGCCCTGGCTGTCCCCTCGGTGTCCCTGGGGGTGCCCTGCCTTTCCCCTAGGTGTCCTTGGGGGCCCCTGGCTGTCCCCTAGGTGTCCCTGGGGGTGCCCTGCCTGTCCCTTAGGTGTCCCTGGGGGTTCCATGCCTGTCCCCTAGGTGTCCCTGGGGGTGCCCTGGCTGTCCCCTAGGTGTCCCTGGGGTTGCCCTGGGTGTGCCTGGGGTGCCCTGGCTGTCCCCTAGGTGTCCCTGGGGGTGCCCTGGGTGTCCCTGGGGGGGCCCTGGCTGTCCTCTAGGTGTCCCTGGGGGTGCCCTGCCTGTCCCTCGGGGTGCCCTGGCTGTCCCCTAGGTGTCCCTGGGGGTGCCCTGGGTGTCCCTGGGGGTGCCCTCGCTGTCCCTGGGGTGCCCTGGCTGTCCCCAAGGTGTCCCTGGGGGTGCCCTGCCTGTCCTCTCCGTGTCCCTGGGGGTGCCCTGGCTGTGCCCTCGGTGTCCATAGGGTGCCCTTGCTGTCCCCTAGGTGTCCCTGGGTGTGCCTTGGGTGTCCCTGGGCGTGCACAGGGTGTCCCTGGGGTTCCCTGGCTGTCCCCTAGGTGTCCCTGGGGGGGCCCTGGCTGTCCCCTAGGTGTCCCTGGGGGTGCTCTGGGTGTACCTGGGGGTACACAGGGCGTCCCTGGGGTTCCCTGGCTTTCCCCTAGGTGTCCCTGGGGTGCCCTAGGTGTCCCTGGGGGTGCCCTGGCTGTCCCCTAGGTGTCCCTGGGGGTGCCCTGGCTGTCCCCTAGGTGTTCCTGGGGGTTCCCTGCGTGTCCCTGGGGTGCCCTGGCTGTCCCCTAGGTGTCCCTGGGGTGCCCTAGGTGTCCCTGGGGGTGCCCTGGCTGTTCCCTAGTGTGCCCTGGCTGTCCCCTAGGTGTCCCTGGGGGTGCCCTGGCTGTCCCCTAGGTGTTCCTGGGGGTTCCCTGCGTGTCCCTGGGGTGCCCTGGCTGTCCCCTAGGTGTCCCTGGGGTGCCCTAGGTGTCCCTGGGGGTGCCCTGGGTGTCCCTAGGGTGCCCTGACTGTCCCCAAGGTGTCCCTGGGGGTGCCCAGAGTGTCCCTGGGAGTGCCCTGGCTGTCCCCTAGGGGTCTCTGGGGGTGCCCTGGCTGTCCCCTAGGTGTCCCTGGGGGTGCCCTGGCTGTCCCTGGGGTGCCCTGGCTATGCTCTAGGTGGCCCTGGGGGTGCCCTGGCTGTCCCCTAGGTGTCCCTGGCTGTCCCCTAGGTGTCCCTGGGGGTGCCCTGGCTGTCCCTGGGGTGCCCGGGCTATGCTCTAGGTGGCCCTGGGGGTGCCCTGGCTGTCCCCTAGGTGTCCCTGGCTGTTCCCTTGGTGTCCCTGGGGGTGCCCTGGACGTCCCCTACGTGGCCCTGGGGGTGCCCTTGCTGTCCCCTAGGTGTCCCTGGGGGTTCCCTGCCTGTCCCTTAGGTGTCCCTGGGGGTTCCATGCCTATCCCCTAGGTGTCCCTGAGGTTGCCCTGGGTGTGCCTGGGGTGCCCTGGCTGTCCCCTAGGTGTCCCTGGGGGTGCCCTGGGTGTCCCTGGGGGGGCCCTGGCGGTCCTCTAGGTGTCCCTGGGGGTGCCCTGCCTGTCCCTCGGGGTGCCGTGGCTGTCCCCTAGGTGTCCCTGGGGGTGCCCTGGGTGTCCCTGGGGGTGCCCTCGCTGTCCCTGGGGTGCCCTGGCTGTCCCCAAGGTGTCCCTAGGGTGCCCTGGCTGTCCCCTAGGTGTCCCTGGGTGTGCCTTGGGTGTCCCTGGGCGTGCACAGGGTGTCCCTGGGGTTCCCTGGCTGTCCCCTAGGTGTCCCTGGGAGGGCCCTGGCTGTCCCCTAGGTGTCCCTGGGGGTGCTCTGGGTGTCCCTGGGGGTACACAGGGCGTCCCTGGGGTTCCCTGGCTGTCCCCTAGGTTTCCCTGGGGGTGCCCTGCCTGTCCCTAGGGTGCCCTGGCTGTCCGCTACGTGTCCCTGTGGGTGCCCTGGCTGTCCCGTAGTTGTCCCTGGGGGTGCCCTGGTTGTCCCCTAGGTGTTCCTGGGGGTTCCCTGCGTGTCCCTGGGGTGCCCTGGCTGTCCCCCTAGGTGTCCCTGGGGTGCTGTAGGTGTCCCTGGGGGTGCCCTGGCTGTCCCTAGGGTGCCCTGGCTGTCCCCTAGGTGTCCCTGGGGGTGCCCTGGGTGTCCCTAGGGTGCCCTGGCTGTCCCCAAGGTGTCCCTGGGGGTGCCCAGAGTGTCCCTGGGAGTGCCCTGGCTGTCCCCTAGGGGTCTCTGGGGGTGCCCTGGCTGTCCCCTAGGTGTCCCTGGGGGTGCCCTGGGTGTCCCTGGGGTGCCCTGGCTATTCCCTAGGTGGCCCTGGGGGTGCCCTGGCTGTCCCCTAGGTCTCCCTGGCTGTTCCCTTGGTGTCCCTGGGGGTGCCCTGGAGGTCCCCTACGTGGCCCTGGGGGTGCCCTTGCTGTCCCCTAGGTGTCCCTGGGGGTGCCCTGCCTGTCCCCTAGGTGTCCCAGGGGGTGCCCTGGCTGTGCCCTCGGTGTCCCTGGTGGTGCCCTGGCTGTCCCTAGGGTGCCCTGGCTGTGCCCTAGGTGTCCTGGGGGTGCCCTGGCTGTCCCTAGGGTGCCCTGGCTGTGCCCTTTGTGTCCCTGGGGGTGCCCTGGCTGTCCCTAGGGTGCCCTGGCTTTGCCCTAGGTGTCCCTGGGGGGGCCCTGGGTGTCCCTGGGGGTGCCCAGGGTGTCCCTGGCGTACCCTGGCTGTCCCGTAGGTGTCCCTGGTGGTGTCCTGGATGTCCCTGGGGTGCCCTGGCTGTCCCCTAGGTGTCCCTGGGGGTGCCCTGGGTGTCCCTGGGGGTGCCCTGGCTGTCACGAAGGTGTCCCTGGGGGTGCCCTGGGTGTCCGTGGAGTGCCCTGGCTGTCCCCCTAAATGTCCCTGGGGGTGCCAGGCTGTCCCCTAGGTGTCCCTGGGGGTGCCCTGCCTTTCCCGTCGGTGTCCCTGGGGGTGCCCTGGCTGTCCCCTAGGTGTCCCTGGGGGTGCCCTAGGTGTCCCTGGGGTTGCCCTGGGTGTCCCTAGGGTGCCCTGGCTGTCCCCTAGGTGTCCCTGGGGGTGCCCAGAGTGTCCGTGGGAGTGCCCTGGCTGTCCCGTAGGGGTCTCTGGGGGTGCCCTGGCTGTCCCGTCATTGTCCCTGGGGGGGCCCGGCCTGTCCCCTAGGTGTCTCTGGGGGTGCCCTGCCTGTCCCCTAGGTGTCGTTGGGGGTGCCCTGGGTGTCCCTGGGGGTGCCCTGCCTGTCCCCTAGGTGTCCCTGGGGGTGCCCTGGGTGTCCATGGGGTGCCCTGGCTGTCCCCTTGGTGTCCCTGGAGGGGCCCTGGCTGTCCCCTAGGTGTCACTGGGGTTCCCTGGCTGTCCCGTACGTGTCCCTGGGGGTTCCCTGGAGGGCCCCTAGGTGTCCCTGGGGGTGCCCTGGAGGTCGGCTAGGTGTCCCTGGGGGTGCCCTCGCTGTCCCTGGGGTGCCCTGGCTGTCCCCTAGGCGGCCCTGGGGGTGCCCTGGGTGTCCCTGGAGTGCCCTGGCTTTCCCCTAGGTCTTCCTGGGGGAGCCCTGGATGTCCCCTAGGTGGCCCTGGGGGTACCCTGGCTGTCCCTAGGGTGCCCTGGTTGTGCCCTAGGTGTCCCTGGGGTGCCCTGGCTGTCCCTGGGGGTGCCCTGGCTGTCCCCTCGGTGTCCCTGGGGGTGCCCTGGGTGTCCCTGGGGTGCCCTGGCTTTCCCCCTAGGTGTTCCTGGGGGTGCCCTGGATGTCCCCTAGGTGGCCCTGGGGGTGCCCTGGCTCCCCCCTAGGTGTCCCTGGGGGTGCCCTGGCTGTCCCTGGAAGAGCCCTGGCTGTCCCTGGGGGTGCCCTGGCTGTCCCCTTCGTGTCCTTGGGGGTGCCCTGGGTGTCCCTGGGGGTGCCCTGGCTGTCCCCTAGGTGTCCCTGGGGGGGCCCTGGCTTTCCCCTCGGTGTCCCTGGGGGTGCCCTGCCTGTCCCCTAGGTGTCCCTGGGGGGTGCCCTGGGTGTCCCTGGGGGTGCCCTGGAGGTCCCCTTGGTGTTCCTGGGGGTGCCCTGGGTGTCCCTGGGGTGCCCTGGGGGTGCCCTGCCTGTCCCCTAGGTGTCCCTGGGGGTGCCCTGGCTTTCCCCTCGGTGTCCCTGGGGGTGCCCTGGCTGTCTTTAGGGTGCCCTGGCTGTCCCCTAGGTGTCCCTGGGGGTGCCCTAAGTGTCCCTGGGGGTGCCCTGGCTGTCCCTAGGGTGCCTTGGCTGTCCCCTAGGTGTCCCTGGGGGTGCCCTGCCTGTCCCCTAGGTGTCCCTGTGGGTGCCCTGGCTGTCTTTAGGGTGCCCTGGCTGTCCCCTAGGTGTCCCTGGGGGTGCCCTGCCTGTCCCTGGGGGTGGCCTGGCTGTCCCCTAGGTGTCCCTGGGGGTGCCCTAAGTGTCCCTGGGGGTGCCCTGGCTGTCCCTAGGGTGCCTTGGCTGTCCCCTAGGTGTCCCTGGGGGTGCCCTGCCTGTCCCCTAGGTGTCCCTGGGGGTGCCCTGGCTGTCTTTAGGGTGCCCTGGCTGTCCCCTAGGTGTCCCTGGGGGTGCCCTGCCTGTCCCTGGGGGTGGCCTGGCTGTCCCCCTAGGTGTCCCTTGGGGGGCCCTGGCTGTCCCCTAGGTGTCCCTGGGGGTGCCCTAGGTGTCCCTGGGGGTGCCCTGGGTGTCCCTAGGGTGCCCTGGCTGTCCCCAAGGTGTCCCTGTGGGTGCCCAGAGTGTCCCTGGGAGTGCCCTGGCTGTCGCCTAGGTGTCCCTGGGGGGGCCCTGGCTGTCCCCTAGGTGTCCCTGGGGGTGCCCTAGGTGTCCCTGGGGGTTCCCTGGGTGTCCCTGGGGGTGCCCTGGCTGTCCCCTAGGTGTCCCTGTGGTTGCCCTGGGTGTCCCTGGAGTGCCCTGGCTGTCCCCTAAATGTCCCTGGGGTGCCCTGGCTTTCCCCTCGGTGTCCCTGGGGGTGCCCTGCCTGTCCCCTTGGTGTCCCTGGGGGTGCCCTGGCTTTCCTTGGGGTGTTCTGGCTGTCCCCTTGGTGTCCCTGGGGGAGCCCTGGGTGTCCCTGGGGGGCCCTGGGGGTGCCCTGGCTGTCCCCTAAATGTCCCTGGGGGTGCCCTGGCTTTCCCCTCGGTGTCCCTGGGGGTGCCCTGGCTTTCCCCTCGGTGTCCCTGGGTGTGCCCTGCCTGTCCCCTAGGTGTCCCTGGGGGTTCCCTGGGTGTCCCTGGGGGTGCCCAGGGTGTCCCTTAGGTGTCCCTGGGGGTGCCCTTTCTGTCCCCTAGCTGTCCCTGGGGGTGCCCTCGCTGTCCCTGGGGTGCCCTGGCTCTCCCCTAGGTGTCCCTGGGGGTCCCCTTGGTGTCCCTGGGGGTGCCCAGGGTGTCCCTTAGGTATCCCTGGGGGTGCCCTTGCTGTCCCCTAGCTGTCCCTGGGGGTACCCTGGCTGTCTCTGGGGTGCTCTGGATGTCCCCTTGGTGTCCCTGGGAGTGCCCTGGCTGTCCCCTTGGTGTCCCCAGGGTGTCCTGCCTGTCCCCTTGGTGTTCCTGGGGGTGCCCTGTGGGTCCCTGGGGTGCCCTGGGGGTGCCATGGTGTACCTGGGGGTGCCCTGGCTGTCCCTGGAGTGCCCTGGCTGTCCCCTCGGTGTCCTTGGGGGTGCCCTGGCTGTCCCTCGGGTTCCCTGGCTGTCCCCTGGGTGTCCCTGGGGGGGCCCTGGCTGTCCCCTAGGGGTCTCTGGAGGTGCCCTGCCTGTCCCCTAGGTGTCCCTGGTGGTGCCCTGGCTGTCTACTAGGTGTCCCTGGGGGTGCCCAGGGTGTCCCTGGGGTGCCCTGGCTGTCCCCTAGGTGTCCCTGGGGGTGCCCTGGCTGTCCCCTTGGTGTCCGTGGGGTGCCCTGGCTGTCCCCTAGGTGTCCCTGGGGGTGCCCTGGCGTTCCTCTTGGTGTCCGTGGGGTGCCCTGGCTGTCCCCTAGGTGTCCCTGGGGGTGCCCTGGCTGTCCCTGGGGTGCCCTGGCTGTCCCCTAGGTGTCCCTGGGGGTGCCCTGGCTGTCCCCTTGGTGTCCGTGGGGTGCCCTGGCTGTCCCCTAGGTGTCCCTGGGGTTGCCCTGGCTGTCCCTAGGGTGCCCTGGCTGTGCCCTAGGTGTCCCTGGGGGTGCCCTGGCTGTCCCTAGGGTGCCCTGGCTGTGCCCTTGGTGTCCCTGGGGGGGCCCTGGCGGTCCCCTAGGGGTCTCTGGGGGTGCCATGCCTGTCCCCTAGGTGTCCCTGGGGGTGCCCTGGCTGTCCCCTACGTGTCCCTGGGGGTGCCCTGGCTGTCCCGTAGGTGTCCCTGGGGTTGCCCTGGGTGTGCCTGGGGTGCCCTGGCTGTCCCCTAGGTGTCCCTGGGGGTGCCCTGGGTGTCCCTGGGGGGGGCCCTAGCTGTCCTCTAGGTGTCCCTGGGGGTGCCCTGCCTGTCCCTCGGGGTGCCCTGGCTGTCCCCTAGGTGTCCCTGGGTGTGGTGTCCCTGGGGGTGCCCAGGGTGTCCCTTAGGTGTCCCTGGGGGTGCCCTTGCTGTCCCCTAGGTGTCCCTGGGGGTGCCCTGGCTGTCCCTGGGGTGCCCTGGCTGTCCCCTAGGTGTCCCTGGGGGTGCCCTGGGTGTGCCTGGGCTGCCCTGGCTGTCCTCTAGGCGTCCCTGGGGGTGCCCTGGGTGTCCCTGAGGATGCCCTGGCTGTCCCCTAGGTGTCCCTGGGGGTGCCCTGAGTGTCCCTGGGGGGGCCCTGGCTGTGCCCTCGGTGTCCCTGGGGGTGCCCTGGCTGTCCCTAGGGTGCCCTGGCTGTGCCCTAGGTGTCCCTGGGGGTGCCCTGGCTGTCCCTAGGGTGCCCTGGCTGTGCCCTTGGTGTCCCTGGGGGTGCCCTGGCTCTCCCTAGGGTGCCCTGGCTGTGCCCTAGGTGTCCCTGGGGGTGCCCTGGCTGTCCCTAGGGTGCCCTGGCTGTTCTCTAGGTGTCCCTGGGGATGCCCTGGCTGTCCCCTAGGTGTCCCTGGGGGTGCCCTGGGTGTCCCTGGGGTGCCCTGGCTGTCCCGTACGTGTCCCTGTGGTGCCCTGGCTGTTCCCTAGGTGGCCCAGGGGGTGCCCTGGCTGTCCCTAGGGTGCCCTGGCTGTCCCCTAGGTGTCCCTGGGGTGCCCTGCCTGTCCCCTCGGTGTCCCTGGGGTGCCCTGGCTGTCCCCTACGTGTCCCTGAGGGTGCCCTGGGTGTCCCTGGGGGTGCCCTGGCTGTCCCTGGGGTGCCATGGCTGTCCTCTACGTGTCCCTGGGGGTGCCCTGGCTGTCCCCTCGGTGTCCCTGGGGGTGCCCTGCCTTTCCCCTAGGTGTCCTTGGGGGGGCCCTGGCTGTCCCCTAGGTGTCCCTGGGGGTGCCCTGCCTGTCCCTTAGGTGTCCCTGGGGGTTCCATGCCTGTCCCCTAGGTGTCCCTGGGGGTGCCCTGGCTGGCCCCTAGGTGTCCCTGGGCTTGCCCTGGGTGTGCCTGAGGTGCCCTGGCTGTCCCCTTGGTGTCCCTGGGGGTGCCCTGGGTGTCCCTGGGGGGGCCCTGGCTGTCCTCTAGGTGTCCCTGGGGGTGCCCTGCCTGTCCCTCGGGGTGCCCTGGCTGTCCCCTAGGTGTCCCTGGAGGTGCCCTGGGTGTCCCTGGGGGTGCCCTCGCTGTCCCTGGGGTGCCCTGGCTGTCCCCAAGGTGTCCCTGGGGGTGCCCTGCCTGTCCTCTCCGTGTCCCTGGGGGTGCCCTGGCTGTGCCCTCGGTGTCCCTAGGGTGCCCTGGCTGTCCCCTAGGTGTCCTTGGGTGTGCCTTTGGTGTCCCTGGGCGTGCACAGGGTGTCCCTGGGGTTCCCTGGCTGTCCCGTAGGTGTCCCTGGGGGTGCCCTGTGGGTCCCTGGGGTGCCCTGGGGGTGCCCTGGCTGTCCCCTAGGTGTTCCTGGGGGTGTCCTGGCTGTCCCTGGAGTGCCCTGGCTGTCCCCTAGGTGTCCCTGGGGGGGCCCTGGCTGTCCCCTAGGTGTCCCTGGGAATGCCCAGGGTGTCCCTGGGATTCCCTGGCTGTCCCCTAGGTGTCCCTGAGGGGGCCCTGGGTGTCCCTGGGGGTGCACAGGGTGTCAGTGCGGTTCCCTGGCTGTCCCGTACGTGTCCCTGGGGTTCCCTGGAGGTCCCCTAGGTGTCCCTGGGGGTGCCCCTCGCTGTCCCGGGGGTGCCCTGGCTGTCCCCTAGGTGTCCCTGGGTGTGCCCTGGGTGTCCCTTGGCATGCACAGGGTGTCCCTGGGGTTCCCTGTCTGTCCCCTAGGTGTCCCTGGGGGGGCCCTGGCTGTCCCCTAGGTGTCCCTGGGGGTGCCCTGGGTGTCCCTGGGCGGGCCCTGGCTATCCCCTAAATGTCCCTGGGGGTGCCCTGGGTGTTCCTGGGGGGGCCTTGGCTGTCCCCTAGGTGTCCCTGGGGGAGCCCTGGCTGTCCCCTAGGTGTCCCTGGGGGTGCCCTGTGGGTCCCTGGGGGTGCACAGGGTGTCCCTGGGGTTCCCTGGCTGTCCCCTAGGTGTCCCTGGGGGTGCCCTGGGTGTCCCTGGGGGGGCCCTGGCTGTCCCCTTGGTGTCCCTGGGGGCGCCCTGGTGTCCCTGGGTTGCCCTGGCTGTCCCCTAGGTGTCCCTGCCTGGCTCGTATCCTCGACTCCGCCTCCGGCGCCATGGTGACTCCCCTCCCAGTCTGGACCATTGTGGCCTCACCCCCTCCCCTGGGGCCATCCGACCCATCCCAGTATAGACCAGTAAGGCACCGAGTGGCCACCATGGACCCCCACACGCCTGCCAGTTCATCCCAGTTCATCCCAGTCCACTCTTTGTCCATCCCAGGTTTCTCTGGTCACCCTCCCAGTGCTCTCAGTCCATCCCAGTCCCTCAGGTGTTGGTGCTTGGGGCTTGATGAGCTGGTGCCTGTCCGCAACGTGGAGCGGCTCAAACGGGACCTCAGGGTGAGGGGGGCGCGGATTTGGGGGGATCCTGGGGGTCCTGAGTTGTCGTGGAGGGGGTTTTTGGGTTGTGGGGGGTCTGGGGGGAGTCCTGGGGGCTGTTTTGGGTGCTTTAGGGGGTATTCGGGAGGTTTGGGCGGCCCATTTGAGGCATCAAAGAACCTGAGGAGGGTTTTGATAGCTCCTGGAGGTGGAGGCGGCCGTGGGGGTGAGCTGGCTGTCCCAGGGGGTTCCTGGCTGTCCCTCGATGTCCCTGGGGTGCCCTGGCTGTCACTTAGGTGTCCCTCGGGGCGCCCTGGCTGTCCCTAGGGTGCCCTGGCTGTCCCTTAGGTGTCCCAGGGGTACCCTGACTGTCCCAAGGTGTCCCTGGGGGTACCCTGGCTGTCCCTGGAGGTGCCCTGGCTGTCCCCTAGGTGTCCCTGGGGGTGTCCTGGCTGTCCCCTCTGTGTCCCTGGGGGTGCCCTGGGTGTCCCTGGGGTGCCCTGGCTGACCCCAAGGTGTCCCTTGGGG
>NW_027094982.1:0-40660 GCF_029207755.1 Chamaea fasciata | reverse complement strand
TTTCCAGTTTTTTTCCCATTTTTCCCCCAATTCTCCCCCATTTTTCCATTTTTTTCCCATTTTCCCCCATTTTTTCCCAATTTTTTTTCCATTTTTCCCCATTTTTCCCCAATTTTTTCCATTTCCCCCCATTTTTCCCCATTTTTTCCATTTTTTCCCATTTTTTCCCCAATTTTTTCCCATTTTTTTCCCAATTTTCCCCCATTTCCCCCCAATTTTCCTCATTTTTCCCCAATTTTTTCCATTTTCCCCCCATTTTTCCAATTTTTTTCCATTTTTTCCCATTTTTCCCCATTTTCCCCCAATTTTTTCCATTTTTTTCCCATTTTTTTCCGCATTTTTTTCCCAATTTTCCCCCATTTTCCCCATTTTCCCCCATTTTTCCCCATTTTCCCCCAATTTTTTCCATTTTTCCCAGTTTTCCCCCCATGTCTCACCTCTTTGCTCCGGCTCCGCTCGGGGGCCGTTCTCACTTCGCATTTCGAAGGCCGGATTCTCCATGGGGCTGAGGGGGACCGAAAAAAAGGGAAAATTTGGGAAATTTTGGGCAAAAAAATGAGAAATTTTTTTTAGGGGGGAAAAAAGGGGATTTTTGGGGGGAAAAAAAAGAGACTTTAGGAGGAAAAAATGGGATTTTTTAGAGGAAAAAAAAGGATTTTTTGGGGAAAAAAAGAGAATTTAAGAGAAAAAAAGGGAATTTAAGAGAAAAAAAAAAAGAATTTAGAAGGAAAAAATTGGGATTTTTTTTACAGAAAAAAAAGGATTTTTTGGGGAAAAAAAGGAGAATTTAAGAGGAAAAAAAGAGAATTTAAGAGGGGAAAAAGGATTTTTGTTTGGGGGGAAAAAGAAGAGAATTTAAGAGGAAAAAAAAGAGAAAATTTAGGAGGAAAAAAGGGATTTTTTAGAGGAAAAAAGAATTTAGGAGGAAAAAAAAGAGAAAATTTAGAAGGAAAAAAGGGATTTTTTAGAGGAAAAAAAGAGGATTTAGGAGAAAAAAAAAGAGAATTTAGGAGGGAAAAAAGGACAATTTAAGAGAAAAAAAGAGAATTTAGGAGAAAAAAAAAAGGATTTAAGAGAAAAAAAAATTTAAGAGAAAAAAAAATTTAGGAAGAAAAAAGATTTTTTTGGGGAAAAAAAAAGAATTTTGAGGAGGAAAAAAAAAATTTAAGAGGAAAAAAAGAGAATTTAGGAGGAAAAAAAAAAGAGAATTTAAAAGAAAACGAAGCGAATTGAGGAGGAAAAAAAAGGGATTTTTTTGGGGGAAAAAAAGAGAATTTAGGAGGAAACAAAAAGGATTTTTTTGGGGAAAAAGAAGAGAATTTAGGAGGAAAAAAAAGAGAAAATTTAGGAGGAAAAAAGGGATTTTTTAGAAGAAAAAAAGAGGATTTAGGAGAAAAAAAAAGAGAATTTAGGAGAAAAAAAAGAATTTAGGAGGAAACAAAAAGGATTTTTTTTGGGGAAAAAAGAGAATTTAGGAGGAAAGAAACGGGATTTTTTGGAGGAAAAAAAAGAGGATTTTGGGGGGGGAAAAAAAAGACAATTTAGGAGGAAAAAAAAAAAGGGAATTTTAAAAGAAAAAGAAGCGAACTGCGGAGGAAGGAAGGGCGGGAGCGCGGCCCGGCAGAGCTGAGCCCGCAGCGAGCCCGGGGCGCGGCCTCCGGGGCCCGTTTATCCGCCGGGGAGGCGCCGCCCCCTTCGCCGCTCCCCGCTGGCCGCAGCGAGCCCGGGGCGTGGCCAAGGGGCGGGGCCCGTTTATCCGCCGGGGAGGCGCCGCCCCCTTCGCCGCTCCCCGCTGGCCGCAGCGAGGCGGGGGCGTGGCCAGGGGGCGGGGCCGGCCCTCGGGGGCTCGTTCCCCTTTTTTGGGGATTTTCTTCCTCTTTTTTTGGGGATTTTTTTTTTTGCCTTTTTTGGGGATTTTTTTTTTTCCTTTTTTGGGGGATTTTTTTTTTTGCCTTTTTTGGGGGATTTTTTTTCCTCCTTTTCGGGGATTTTTTTTTTTGCCTTTTTTCTGGATTTTTTTTTTAGCCTTTTTTTCGGATTTTTCCCCCTTTTTTGGGATTTTTTTCCCCCTTTTTTTGGGCATTTTTTTGGAAATTTTTTTCCCTTTTTTTGGGATTTTTTTCCTCTTTTTGGGGATTTTTTTTTTTGCCTTTTTTGGGATTTTTTTTTTCCCTTTTTTTGGATTTTTTTCCCCATTTTTTTGGATTTTTTCCCCTTTTTTCTGGATTTTTTTTGCCCTTATTTCGGGATTTTTTTCCCCCTTTTTTTGGGGATTTTTTTTTTCCTCTTTTGGGGGATTTTTTCCTCTTTTTTTCCGGATTCTTTCGCCTTGTTTGGGATTTTTTTCCTCTTATTTTTGGAAAATTTTTTGACTTTTTCGGATTTTTTTTCCCCCTTTTTTGCTTTTTTTCCGTTTTTTTTTCCCCTTTTTTTTCCCCGCGTTTTGCTTCAATTTTTTTCACAATTTTTCCTTTTTTTTCCTCCAGTTTTTTCCCCATTTTTTTCCCAATTTTCCCTCTTTTTAAATTTTTTTTTTCCCATTTTTTCCTCCAGTTTTTTCCTTTTTTTTTCCAGGTTTTTTTTTTCCCCATTTTTTCTCAGGTTTTTCAAAATTCCCAAATTTTTTCCTTTTTTTTTTTTTTTCCTTTGGGAATGGGCGGAGCAAATTCGGGGAAAACGCCATGACGTCAGCGGGTTGTAAATCCATAAATTCCGAAGCTCATCCCGAGTTTTATTTCCTTTTTGTTTTGTTTTTGGGATGGACAATTGAAGTTCTGGGACACACCCGGAGAGGAAAATAGGACACGGGGAAAAAATGGGAAAAAATGGGGGGAAAATGGGGAAAAATTGGGGGAAAATTTGGGGAAAAATTGGGGAAAAATGGGGAAAAATTGGGGAAAAATTGGGGAAAAAATGGGGTAAAATTGGGGGAAAAATTGGGGAAAATGGGAAAAAATTGGGGGAAAATTTGGGGAAAAATGGGAAAAAATTGGGGGAAAATTTGGGGAAAAAAATGGGGGAAAATGGGGAAAAATTGGGGGGAAAATGGGGAAAAATTGGGGAAAAAGGGGAAAAAATAGAGAAAAAATTGGGGAAAATGGGGGGGAAATTGGGGAAAAATATTAAGAAAAATTGGGGGGAAATGGGGAAAAAATGGGGAAAAAAATTGGGGGGAAATGGGGAAAAAATGGGGAAAAATTGGGGGGAAAATGGGGAAAAATTCGGGAAAAAGTTGGGGGGAAAATGGGGAAAAAATTGGGGGGAAAATGGGGAAAAAAAGGGGGAAAAGGGGAGAAAGAATGGGGAAAAAATGGGGGGAAATGGGGGGAAAATTGGGGAAAAATGGAAAAAAAAACCTGAAAAAAAAAGGAGAAAAAATGGGAAAAAATAGGGAAAAAAATTGAAAAAATGGGGGGAAATGGGAAAAAAAACGGTGGGAAAAAATGGGGATAAAAAATGAGAAAAAAAGAGTGAAAAAAATTGAAAAAAATGTGGGGAAAAGTGGAGGAAAAGGGGGAAAAATGCGAGAAAAAATGGGGGAAAGAAAGGGAGAAAAGGGGAAAAATTGGGAAAAAAAATTGGAAAAAAAAACTGGAAAAAAAAAAGGGGGAAATAAATGAAAACGAAATGAAGTAAAAAGGGAAATTCCCGGAGCTCCTCGCGAGTTCCTGGCAGCGATTCAAACCCCTGAGTCACACCCGGAGCTAAAAATATCCTGGAGAACAAAAAGGAAAAAAACAGGGAAAAAATCGGGGAAAATTAGGGGGAAAACTGGGGAAAAAATTGGGGGGAAATTGGGAAAAAAAATGGGAAAAATTGGGGGGAAATTGGGGAAAAAATGGGGAAAAATTGGGAAAAAATTGGGGGGAAATTGGGAAAAAAATGGGAAAAATTGGGGGGAAATTGGGGAAAAAATGGGGAAAAATTGGGGGGAAATTGGGGGAAAAAAATGGGGAAAAATTGGGGGGAAATTGGGGAAAAAATGGGGAAAAATGAGGGAAAAATGGGGGAAAATAAGAAAAAATGGGGAAAAAATCTGAGGAAAATGGAAGGGGGGAAAGGAAAAAAAAATCAGGAAAAAGTGGGGAAAAAAAGGGAAAAAAATGGGGAAAAAATTAAGAAAAGATGGGGAAAAAATGGGGGGAAAAGTGAAAAAAATGGGAGAAAAAGTGGGAGAAAAAATGGGAAAAAAAGGGGGGAAATGGAAAAAATTGGGGAAAAAAGGGAAAAAAGTGAAAAAATGGGAAAAAACTGGGGGAAATGGGGGAAAAATTGAGAAAAAATGGGGGGAAAACTGGGAAAAACGGGGAAAAAATTGAAAAAAATGGGAAAAAACTGGGAAAAATGAGAGAAAAATGGGAAAAAAAGGAAAAAATGGGGGGAAAAGTGGGAAAAATGTGAAAAATGTGGGGGAAAAAATGGGGGGAAAATGGGGAAAAATTGGGGGAAAATTGGGGGAAAATTGGGGGAAAATTGGGGAAAAATTGGGGAAAAATTGGGGAAAAATTGGGGAAAAATGGGAAAAAAATTGGGGGAAAAATTGGGGAAAAATGGGGAAAAATTGGGGAAAAATTGGGGGAAAATTTGGGGAAAATGGGAAAAAATTGGGGAAAAATTGGGGAAAAATTGGGGGGAAAATGGGAAAAAAATTGGGGAAAAATGGGGGGAAAAATGGGGTAAAATGGGGAAAAAATGGGGAAAAAAGGGGGAAAAAATAGAGAAAAAATTGGGGAAAATGGGGGGAAATTGGGGAAAAATATTAAGAAAAATTGGGGGGAAATGGGGAAAAATTGGGGAAAAAAATTGGGGGGAAAATGGGGAAAAAATGGGCAAAAATTGGGGGGAAATGGGGAAAAATTGGGGAAAAAGTTGGGGGGGAAATGGGGAAAAAATTGGGGGGAAAATGGGGAAAAAAGGGGGGAAAGGGGAGAAAGAATGGGGAAAAAATGGGGGGAAATGGGGGGAAAATTGGGGGGAAAATTGGGGAAAAATGGAAAAAAAAACCTGAAAAAAAAAGGAGAAAAAATGGGAAAAAATAGGGAAAAAAATTGAAAAAAAGGGGGGAAATGGGAAAAAAACGGTGGGAAAAATGGAGATAAAAAATGAGAAAAAAAGAGTGAAAAAAATTGAAAAAATGTGGGGAAAAGTGGAGGAAAAGGGGGAAAAATGAGGGGAAAAATGGGGGAAAGAAAGGGAGAAAAGGGGAAAAATTGGGAAAAAAATTGGAAAAAAAAATGAAAAAAAAAGGGGGGAAATAAATGAAAACGAAATGAAGTAAAAAGGGAAATTCCCGGAGCTCCTCGCGAGTTCCTGGCAGCGATTCAAACCCCTGAGTCACACCCGGAGCTAAAAATATCCCGGAGAACAAAAAGAAAAAAAACAGGGAAAAAATCGGGGAAAATTAGGGGGAAAAATGGGGAAAAAATTGGGGGGAAATTGGGGAAAAATGGGGAAAAATTGGAAAAAATTGGGGGGAAATTGGGGAAAAAATGGGGAAAAAAAGGGGGGAAAATGGGGAAAAAATGGGGAAAAAATGGGGGAAAAATGAGGGAAAAATGGGGGAAAATAAGAAAAAATGGGGAAAAATCTGAGGAAAATGGAGAGGGGAAAAGGAAAAAAAATCAGGAAAAAGTGGGGAAAAAAAGTGAAAAAATGGGGGAAAAATTAAGAAAAGATGGGGAAAAAATGGGGGGAAAAGTGAAAAAAATTGGGAGAAAAAGTGGGAGAAAAAATGGGAAAAAAGGGGGGGAAATGGAAAAAAATAGGGGAAAAAAGGGAAAAAAGTGAAAAAATGGGAAAAAACTGGGGGAAATGGGGGAAAAATTGAGAAAAAATGGGGGAAAACTGGGAAAAATGGGGAAAAAATTGAAAAAAATGGGAAAAAACTGGGAAAAATGAGAGAAAAATGGGAAAAAAAGGAAAAAATGGGGGGAAAAGTGGGAAAAATGTGAAAAATGTGGGGGAAAAAATGTGGAAAATGGGGAAAAAATGGAAAAAATGGGGGGAAAATGGGAAAAAAGTGTAAAAAAGGGGGAAAATCTGGGAAAAATGGGAGAAAAAATGGGGGAAAAATGGGGGGAAATGGGGAAAAAAGGGGGGGAAACGGGGAAAAAATGGGGAAAATGGGGAAAAAAGTGGAAAAATGGGAAAAAATGGGGAAAAAATGGGAGAAAAAATGGGGAAAAAATGGGGGGAAAATGGGGGAAAAATAGGGAAAAATGGGAGAAAAAATGGAGAAAAATGGGGGAAAACGGGGAAAAAAGGGGAAAAAAGGGGAAAATGGGGAAAAAAGTGAAAAAATGGGAAAAAATGGGAGAAAAAATGGAGAGAAAAAATGGGAGAAAAAATGGGAGAAAACGGGGAAAAAATGGGGAAAATGGGGAAAAAAGTGAAAAAATGGGAAAAAACTGGGGAAAGTGGAAAAAAATTGGGGAAAAAAATGGGGGGAAAATAGGGGGGAAAAGGGAGAAAAAATCACGGAAAAATGCGGGAAAAAAAGAGGGAAAAAAATTGGAAAAATGAAAGAAAAAGAACGAAAAAAAAGGGGGAAAAAAGGAAAATCAAATGAAGTTCAAAAGGGGAAATTCCCGGAGCTCGTCGCGGAATTCCTGGCACCGATTCAAACCCCCCTTGAGTCACACCCGGAGCTAAAAATAAACCCGGAACAGTAAAACCCCGGAAGAACCAAATCCGTCACTGCCGGGAATAAATTCACGAAAGAAAAAAATCAAACTAAAAGAAAAATTCCCGGGGGGGAAAAAAAATGGAAATTTTCCGGGGTTTTTGGGGGGTTTTTTTCCTGAAAAATTCCGATTTTTTTTTCGCCCCCCCAAATTCATTTTTTTATCCAGCAAAATTCCGGTTTTTTTCCCCCCGCAAAAAAATTCCCGGTTTTCCCTCAAAATTTCCCCCTTTTTGCCCCCCTCAAAAATTCCCATTTTTTTCCCCCCAAAATTCCTAATTTTTCCATGAAAATTCCCATTTTTTTCCTTCAAAATTTCCCATTTTTGCCCCCCAAAAATTTATCATTTTCCCCCAAAAAATTCCCGGTTTTTTCCCTCAAAAATTCCCATTTTTTCCCCCCAAAATTCCTAATTTTTCCATGAAAATTCCCATTTTTTTCCCTTCAAAATTTCCCATTTTTTCCCCCCAAAAATTTTATCATTTTCCCCCCAAAAATTCCCGGTTTTTTTCCCTCAAAAATTCCCATTTTTTTCCCCCCCAAAATTCCCTTTTTTGCCCCAAAAGATCTTATTTTCTCCCATCCAAAATTCCCATTTTTTCCCCAAAAATTCCTAATTTTTCTATGAAAATTCCCATTTTTTTCCCCCAAAAGATTTTATCATTTTTCCCCCCAAAATTCCCGGTTTTTTCCCTCAAAATTTCCCATTTTTTCCCCCCAAAAATTCAAATTTTCTCCCAAAAATTTTCCTTTTTCTCCCCCTCAAAAATTCCCATTTTTCCCCTCAAAAAATTCCCATTTTTCCCCCAAAATTCCCCTCATTTTCTCCCTTTTTTCCCCTGATTTTTATTTTTCATTTTTTCTAATTTTTCCCCCATTTTTCCCCTGATTTTCCCCCAATTTTTTTTCCATGATTTTATTCCGTGTTTTCCTCTCTTTTATTCTGATTTTTTTTTCCTCCTTTTTAAATTTTTTCCTCTTTTTTTTCCCCGTTTTTTTTCCCCCTTTTTCTCTCATTTTTTTTCTGCTTTTCCCAGGTTTTTTTTTTTCTCCCTTTTTTCCTTCCAAATTCCCGTTTTTTTTTTCCCTCCAATATCCCCAAATTTTCCCTCAAAAAAAAATCTCAAATAAAAGGAAAAAAAATCACTTTTTTTGGGAAAAGAAATTGGAAATTTTTTTGGGGGGAAAAAAGGAGGAAAATAGGAAAAAATGAATTTTTAAGAGGAGGAAGAAACGAGGGAGGAAAAGGAGAGAAATTATTTTAGAAACTTCCGGGATTCTGAAATTAAAGAAAAATAAAATTTTTTGAGGAAAATAATTGAAATTTTGGGGTAAAAAAATTTATTTTTCCTAAATAAATAATTAAATTAAATAATTTAAATTTTTTTAAATGGTTTTTTTTTGGTTCGTTGGACAACTGGGAATTGTTGGGTTTTAACGATGCGGGAAGAAATCTTTGGGAATTTCAGGAATTCCTGGGGGGAAAAAATGGATTCAGGAGATTTATTTTTAATTTTAATTTTTAATTTTTATTTTTAATTTATGTGTGAGCAAATGCAAAGTGGGGAAAAAAAGGGGAATTTTTGGGGGGGGAAAAAATGGGGAAAAGTGGGAAAAGCAGAAAAAACGGAGGAAGAAAGAAAAATGGGGAAAAGGGGAAAAAATCGGGGGAAAATGGGATAAAATGAGGAGAAAATTGGGATGAAATCAGGGGAAAAATTGGGATAAAATTGGGAAAAATTTGGGATGAAATCAGGGAAAAATTGGGATAAAATGAGGAAATAATTGGGATAAAATTGGGAAAAAATTGGGATAAAATTGGGATAAAATTGGCATTAAATGAGGAAAAATTTGGGATGAAATCAGGGAAAAAATTGGGAGAAAATGAGGAAAAAATTGGGATGAAATCAGGAAAAATTTGGGATGAAACGAGGAAAAAATTGGGATAAAATTGGGAAAAATTGGGATAAAATGAGGAAAAATTTGGGATAAAATGAGGAAAAATTTGGGATAAAATGAGAAAAAGATTGGGATAAAATTGGGAAAAAATTGGGATAAAATGAGGAAAAAATTGGGATAAAATTGGGAAAAATTGGGATAAAAGTGGGAAAAAATTGGGATAAAATTGGGAAAAAATTGGGATAAAATTGGGAAAAAATTGGGGATAAAATGAGGAAAAAATTGGGATGAAATGAGGAAAAATTGGGATAAAATTGGGAAAAAATTGGGATAAAATTGGGAAAAATTTGGGATGAAATGAGGAAAAAATTGGGATAAAATCAGGGAAGATTGGGATAAAATTGGGAAAAAATTGGGATAAAATGAGGAAAAAATTGGGATGAAATGAGGAAAAGATTGGGATAAAATGAGGAAAAAATTGGGATAAAAAGTGGAAAAAAATTGGGATGAAATCAGGGAAAAAATTGGGATAAAATTGGGAAAAAATTGGGATAAAATTGGGAAAAAATTGGGAAAAAATTGGGATGAAATCAGGGAAGAAATTGGGATAAAATGAGGAAAAAAATTGGGATGAAATCAGGAAAAATTGGGATGAAATCAGGAAAAATTGGGATGAAATCAGGAAAAAATTGGGATGAAATGAGGAAAAAATTGGGATGAAATCAGGAAAAATTGGGATGAAATCAGGAAAAAATTGGGATGAAATGAGGAAAAATTTGGGATGAAATTGGGAAAAAATTGGGATAAAATTGGGAAAAATTTGGGATAAAATCGGGAAAAAATTGGGATGAAATCAGGAAAAAATTGGGATAAAATCGAGAAAAAATTGGGATGAAATGAGGAAAAAATTGGGATGAAATGAGGAAAAGATTGGGATAAAATTGGGAAAAATTTGGGATAAAATTGGGAAAAAATTGGGATAAAATGAGGAAAAAATTGGGATGAAATCAGAAAAAAAATGGGATTAAATGAGGAAAAATTTGGGATGAAATCAGGAAAAAATTGGGATAAAATTGGGAAAAAATTGGGATAAAATCAGGAAAAAAACTGGGATAAAATGAGGAAAAATTTGGGATAAAGTCAGGGAAAAATTGGGATAAAATGAGGAAAAAATTGGGATAAAATGAGGAAAAATTTGGGATAAAATTGGGAAAAAATTGGGATAAAATCAGGAAAAAAACTGGGATAAAATAAGGAAACATTTGGGATAAAGTCAGGGAAAAATTGGGATAAAATGAGGAAAAAATTGGGATGAAATCAGGAAAAATTTGGGATGAAATGAGGAAAAATTTGGGATGAAATGAGGAAAAATTGGGATAAAATTGGGAAAAAATTGGGATAAAATTCGGGATAAAATTGGGGATAAAATGAGGAAGATTTGGGATAAAATCAGGAGAAAATGAGGAAAAAACTGGATAAAACTGGGATAAAATCAGGGGGAAACGGGAAAAATCAGGGGAAAATTGGGATAAAATCAAGAAAAAATTGGGATAAAATTGAGGAAAATTTGGGATAAAATCGAGAAAAAATTGGGATAAAACTGAGGAAAAATTTGGGATAAAATTGGGAAAAATTTGGGAAAAAATCAGGAAAAAATTGGGATAAAATTGGGAAAATTTGGGATAAAATCTGGAAAAAAATCACCAAAAATGGGGGAAAAAATGGGGAAAATCAGGGGGAAAAATGGGATAAAACTGGGAAAAATTTGGAAAAAAAAATCGGGAAAAAATTGGGATAAAATTGGGGAAAAAAAATCAGGGGAAATGGGAAAAATCAGAAAAAAATTGGGATAAAATTGGGAAGAATTTGGAAAAAAATCACGGAAAAAATGGGAAAAAATCGGGGGAAAATTGGGATAAAATTGTGGAAAATTTTGGGATAAAATCAGGAAAAAAATGTAGATTAAAGCAGGGGAAAAATTAGGAAAAAATTGGGATAAAATCGGGAAAAATTGGGACAAAATCAGGAAAAAAGAGGGAAAAATCAGGAATTTTTAGGGATTTTCCGGGAATTTTTTGGAGGTTTTTTTTAAAAGAATTTTTGAGGGTTTTTTAAGGAATTTTGGGGAAGTTTTATGGATTTTTTTGTGTTTTTTAAGGATTTTTTTTAAAATTTTTGGGGGGTTTTTTTAAAGGATTTTTTTAAACAGGTTTTTTTTGACACTTTAATGAATTTTTGGGGAATTTTTTATGGAATTCTTTGGGAATTTTGGGGGGGGGGGGTGTTTAACTTAAAACAAATTTATTTAAAGAATTTTCTTACTTCTTTTCCAGGAACATTTTCACGGAAAAATCCAAAAATTCCCTTTTTTTTTCTTCCCCCGGAAGTTTCGGATCCGTCGTTTTCTTCCTTCCTGGAATTTTCTGGGGAGAAAAAAAAAAGAAAAATTTAGGAAATTTTTTTTTTTTTTTTTGGGTCAAAAACCTCCCCAAAAATAACGAAAAAAAAATTTCCCCCAAAAAATTCCATGAAAAAAAAAAAAACCCCAAATCCCAAAAAATTCCATTAAAAAAAAAACCCCAAAAAAATTCCGTTAAAAAAACCCCAAAATTTTCATTTCAAAGCCCAAAAATTCCTCCGAAAACTCCCCCCAAAAAATCCCTAAAAATTCCTTTTAAAATTCCCCCCAAAAAACCCCAAAACTCCCCAATTTCAAATCCCACCTAAAAAAACCCCCAAAATCCCTTTTTTTCCCCTCAAAATCCCCCATTTTCCCCTAAAATTCCCCATTTTTTCCCCACCAAATCCCTTTTTTTCACCCCAAAACTCCCATTTCTTTTCCCCAAAATTCCACTTTTTTTTTCCCCCTCCAAACCTCACTTTCGGAGAACCTCCAAAATTCCAATTTTTCCCCCCTTCAAACCCCAATTTCCCCCAAATTCCTTTTTTTTTATCCCCTTAAAAAACCGCAAAAAATTTAAAATCCTCCGGCGGAACATTTTTTGACTCGAGCGCAAAAAACCAAAAACGCCCGTCAGGGTTAAATATCGCCATTAGGGTGAAATTCGTAATTATTTTAATAATCTAATGATTCTCCCTCAGGGAGTTCCCGCCATGATTTTCCCCTCACGGAGTTCCCGCCATGATTTTCCCCCTCAGGGGATCTCACCCCGCGCCGCCGCCATGATTCCCCCACAGGGTTCTCCGCCATCCCGCCATGGTTTCCCCCTCAGGCCTCTCCTCTCCGCGATCCCGCCATCGTTTCCCCTCGGCGATCTCGCTCCGCCGTCTCCGCCATAGTTTCCCCCTTTGAGGGAGTCTCGCTCCGCTTCCCGCCATCGCTCCCGCCATGGCTTCCCCCTTCAGGGGTCTGCTTCCGGTTTCCCCTCTGGGCTCTTCCGGTTTCCCCTCAGGGGTCTTCCGGTTTCCCTTCAGGGCTCTTCCGGTTTCCCCTCTGGGGTCTTCCGGTTTCCCCTCAGGGCTCTTCCGGTTTCCCCTCAGGGCTCTCTCCCCGGTTCCCGCCATAGTTTCCCCTCAGCGATCTCTCCCCGCCATAGTTTCCCCTCAGCGATCTCTCCCCGCCATAGTTTCCCCTCAGGGCTCTCTCCCCGCCATAGTTTCCCCTCAGGACTCTCTCCCCGCCATAGTTTCCCCTCAGCGATCTCTCCCCGCCATAGTTTCCCCTCAGGGCTCTCTCCCCGCCATAGTTTCCCCTCGGGACTCTCCCCCCGCCATAGTTTCCCCTCAGCGATCTCTCCCCGCCATAGTTTCCCCTCGGGACTCTCCCCCCGCCATAGTTTCCCCTCGGGGCTCTCTCCCCGCCATAGTTTCCCCTCAGGACTCTCCCCCCGCCATAGTTTCCCCTCAGGGCTCTCTCCCCGCCATAGTTTCCCCTCAGGACTCTCTCCCCGCCATAGTTTCCCCTCGGGGCTCTCTCCCCGCCATAGTTTCCCCTCGGGGCTCTCTCCCCGCCATAGTTTCCCCTCAGCGATCTCTCCCCGCCATAGTTTCCCCTCGGGGCTCTCTCCCCGCCATAGTTTCCCCTCGGGGCTCTCTCCCCGCCATAGTTTCCCCTCAGAGCTCTCTCCCCGCCATAGTTTCCCCTCAGGACTCTCCCCCCGCCATAGTTTCCCCTCAGGGCTCTCTCCCCGCCATAGTTTCCCCTCAGGACTCTCTCCCCGCCATAGTTTCCCCTCGGGGCTCTCTCCCCGCCATAGTTTCCCCTCGGGGCTCTCTCCCCGCCATAGTTTCCCCTCAGCGATCTCTCCCCGCCATAGTTTCCCCTCGGGGCTCTCTCCCCGCCATAGTTTCCCCTCGGGGCTCTCTCCCCGCCATAGTTTCCCCTCAGGACTCTCTCCCCCGCCATAGTTTCCCCTCAGAGCTCTCTCCCCGCCATAGTTTCCCCTCGGGGCTCTCTCCCCGCCATAGTTTCCCCTCAGGACTCTCTCCCCGCCATAGTTTCCCCTCAGAGCTCTCTCCCCGCCATAGTTTCCCCTCGGGGCTCTCTCCCCGCCATAGTTTCCCCTCGGGACTCTCCCCCCGCCATAGTTTCCCCTCGGGGCTCTCTCCCCGCCATAGTTTCCCCTCAGGACTCTCCCCCCGCCATAGTTTCCCCTCAGGGCTCTCTCCCCGCCATAGTTTCCCCTCAGGACTCTCTCCCCGCCATAGTTTCCCCTCGGGGCTCTCTCCCCGCCATAGTTTCCCCTCGGGGCTCTCTCCCCGCCATAGTTTCCCCTCAGCGATCTCTCCCCGCCATAGTTTCCCCTCGGGGCTCTCTCCCCGCCATAGTTTCCCCTCGGGGCTCTCTCCCCGCCATAGTTTCCCCTCAGAGCTCTCTCCCCGCCATAGTTTCCCCTCAGGACTCTCCCCCCGCCATAGTTTCCCCTCAGGGCTCTCTCCCCGCCATAGTTTCCCCTCAGGACTCTCTCCCCGCCATAGTTTCCCCTCGGGGCTCTCTCCCCGCCATAGTTTCCCCTCGGGGCTCTCTCCCCGCCATAGTTTCCCCTCAGCGATCTCTCCCCGCCATAGTTTCCCCTCGGGGCTCTCTCCCCGCCATAGTTTCCCCTCGGGGCTCTCTCCCCGCCATAGTTTCCCCTCAGGACTCTCTCCCCGCCATAGTTTCCCCTCAGAGCTCTCTCCCCGCCATAGTTTCCCCTCGGGGCTCTCTCCCCGCCATAGTTTCCCCTCAGGACTCTCTCCCCGCCATAGTTTCCCCTCAGAGCTCTCTCCCCGCCATAGTTTCCCCTCGGGGCTCTCTCCCCGCCATAGTTTCCCCTCAGGGCTCTCTCCCCGCCATAGTTTCCCCTCGGGGCTCTCTCCCCGCCATAGTTTCCCCTCAGCGATCTCTCCCCGCCATAGTTTCCCCTCGGGGCTCTCTCCCCGCCATAGTTTCCCCTCAGCGATCTCTCCCCGCCATAGTTTCCCCTCGGGGCTCTCTCCCCGCCATAGTTTCCCCTCAGGACTCTCCCCCCGCCATAGTTTCCCCCTCAGGGCTCTCTCCCCGCCATAGTTTCCCCTCAGGGCTCTCTCCCCGCCATAGTTTCCCCTCGGGGCTCTCTCCCCGCCATAGTTTCCCCTCGGGACTCTCTCCCCGCCATAGTTTCCCCTCAGAGCTCTCTCCCCGCCATAGTTTCCCCTCGGGGCTCTCTCCCCGCCATAGTTTCCCCTCAGGGCTCTCTCCCCGCCATAGTTTCCCCTCAGCGATCTCTCCCCGCCATAGTTTCCCCTCAGGACTCTCCCCCCGCCATAGTTTCCCCTCGGGGCTCTCTCCCCGCCATAGTTTCCCCTCAGCGATCTCCCCCCGCCATAGTTTCCCCCTCAGGACTCTCCCCCCGCCATAGTTTCCCCCTCAGGACTCTCCCCCCGCCATAGTTTCCCCTCAGAGCTCTCTCCCCGCCATAGTTTCCCCTCAGAGCTCTCTCCCCGCCATAGTTTCCCCTCAGGGCTCTCTCCCCGCCATAGTTTCCCCTCAGGGCTCTCTCCCCGCCATAGTTTCCCCTCGGGACTCTCTCCCCGCCATAGTTTCCCCCTCAGCGATCTCTCCCCGCCATAGTTTCCCCTCAGGGCTCTCTCCCCGCCATAGTTTCCCCTCGGGACTCTCTCCCCGCCATAGTTTCCCCTCGGGGCTCTCTCCCCGCCATAGTTTCCCCCCGCCATCCCTCCGCCGCCGTTCTCTCCCCTCATCTCTCGCTCCGTTCCCCTCTCCGCCGCTCGCGGCCCCGCAGCCCGAGCTCAGCCCGCCGCCTGCGCGCGCATCCTCCCTCCCTCCCCTTTCCCCTCCCTCCCCGCTCCTTCCGCCATCTCCGCGGGCTCCGCCGGCGCCCATCCCTCAACTCCCGGCCCTCTTTTCCCTTTCCCCCCCCATTTCCTCTTCCTCTTCTTCCTCCTCCGAGCGACTCCGCTCAAACGAAAAGAAGGATTAAACCCCGGGCCGGTAGCGCTTTTTTTATTATTTTTTCCCTCCTCCTCCTCCTCCCCGAATAGCTCCGGCCCCGGGGAGGAAGGGGAAAAAAAAACGGGGCGAGAAGCTCAGATGGAGAAATCGGGGAGGATGGATTGCCCCGCTTTGCCTCCGGGTTGGAAAAAAGAAGAAGTCATTCGGAAATCGGGTTTGAGCGCCGGCAAGAGCGATGTTTATTATTTCAGGTGAGCGAGGGACGGTTGGATTGTTTAAATGAGCCGGTTTTCTCCCTTTCCCCGGGGGCACTCGGAGGGAGGGGGGAGATTGTCCAGAGTTCCTTCCTTCCGCCATGGTCGCGTCCCGTCACGGGGACGATTCGCTTGCTCACCGGCCGGGCGAATATTCCCCCCTTCGCCTTTTTTATTATCATTATTATTATTATTTGTTTCCCAAGGAACGATCTCGGTAGTTTGATGATTGTTTTTTTTACGGTTCTTACACAGAGGAAACCGGAACTCTCGGGGGACGGGGGGGGGAAAAAAAAAAAACAAACCAAACCCAACCAACTCGGGAAGTTTTTTTGACGGAAACGTTCCGCTTCTTTCTGAGAGAAATCCTAAAGTTTTCTCCCGGAGATAATTCCCGGTTCTTTCTCAGGGAGATTTCCGTTTGTTTTCCCCGCGGAGAGTTCGGCGCCTTTTAATCCCGCCTTGATTCCTTCCCCCCCCCCGCCCGCCGCCGGTTCCTTCTCTGGAGCCGGAACCGGAGCTCCCGTCATGGTGGAAACTCGGGAATTTTATCCGAGGAGCGTTTCCGCTTCCTTCTCGATGGAGGAAGCGCCGCTCCTTGTCACCGAGCGATTCCGCTTCCTTCGCTGAGGGGGAAACTTCAGTTCTTGTCGCGGGAGGAGATCGGGATGGTCTGACGGGTTCCCGCCATGATTCCCCCTCAGGGAGATCCCGCCATGATTCCCCCTCAGGGAGTTCCCGCCATGATTCCCCCTCAGGGAGATCCCGCCATGATTCCCCCTCAGGGAGATCCCGCCATGATTCCCCCTCAGGGAGATCCCGCCATGATTCCCCCTCAGGGAGTTCCCGCCATGATTCCCCCTCAGGGAGATCCCGCCATGATTCCCCTCAGGGAGTTCCCGCCATGATTCCCCCTCAGGGAGATCCCGCCATGATTCCCCCTCAGGGAGATCCCGCCATGATTCCCCCTCAGGGAGTTCCCGCCATGATTCCCCCTCAGGGAGTTCCCGCCATGATTTCCCTCCTTTGATCTCAATTTTTCCATCCACGTTCTTTTTGGTGAGTTGATTTCAATCCCCTCAATCCATCTTTTATCAATTATTTATTTTATTTCTTTTATCCCCGGGAGGGACAAGCTCATCCCAAAGGATTCCGGCCGCTTGAAGTTTCTCCCGAGGAGAATTTGGCCAACGGCAAAAAAAAAAAAATTTGGGATTTCTTTGGGAAAAAAAATAAAAGCTGGGAATAAGAAAAAAGGAAAAAATTCCCATCGATTGGGGGGAAAAAAATTGGGATTTTTTAATGGATTTTTTTGAGGGGTTTTTTTTGAGATTTTTGGGGGGAGGGGAAATTTTCATGGAATTCTGGGGAGGGGAAAAATTGGGATCGGCAGGGGGAAAAAAAATCGGGATTCTCCTGTTGGGAAGGGAATGGTTGTTAGGAGAATTTCAGGATAATCGGGGGGGGGGGAAAAAGTGGGAAAACTCGTCCGGCCGGGAATGGAAATCACTTCATTGGATATGCAAATGAGGTCATTTGCATAGTGGCTTTTCTTTTGCTGCTCATTGGTTATCCAGGTTCTGCGTCCGGGGGAAAAAGTTGGGAATTCGGGGGATTCCCGGTGTTTTTCAAGCTACCCCCTCAAAATTCCGTAAAAATCTCCCAAAATTCCATAAAAATCCCGGCCCCAAAAATTCCCTCCAAACCTCCCAAAATTCCCTCCAAAATTCCATAAAAATCTCCCAAAATTCCATAAAAATCCCCCAAAATTCCATAAAAATCCCGGCCCCAAATTCCCTCCAAACCTCCCAAAATTCCCTCCAAAATTCCATAAAAATCCCTCCAAAATTCCATAAAAATCCCCCAAAATTCCATAAAAATCCCGGCCCAAAAATTCCCTTCAAACCTCCCAAAATTCCCACCAAAATTCCATAAAAATCCCTCCAAAATTCCATAAAAATCTCCCAAAATTCCATAAAAATCCCGGCCCAAAAATTCCCTCCAAACCTCCCAAAATTCCCTCCAAAATTCCATAAAAATCCCCCAAAATTCCATAAAAATTCCCCAAAATTCCATAAAAATCCTGCCCCAAAAATCCCCAGAAAAATTCCCTCCAAACGTCCCAAAATTCCTTTAAAAATTCCCCAAAAAATTAAAAAAAAATTCCCTAAAATTCAAAAAAAAAAATCCAAAAAATTCCCCCAAAACCCCCCAAATTTCTCTGAAATGCAAAAAGAAATTCCCCCAAATTCTTCAAAAATTCCCAAAAAACCCCGAAAATTTCCTAAAATCTTTAAAAAGTTCGGGAAAACCCCCCCAAAAATCCCAAAAACCCTCAAAAATTCCAAAAAAATTCCCGGAAGTCCCTCCAAAATCCCCCAAAAAACAATCTCAAAAATTCCTCAAAAATTCCCCCAAAAAACCTCAAAAATGCCCCAAAATCCCCCAAATTTCACCCCCAAACCTTCAAAAATTCCCAAAAAATCCCCCAAAACTTCCCGAAAATCCTTCAAAAATTCCGGAAAAAGAGAAAAATTCCCAAAAAATCCCTCAAAATTTCCCAAAAAGCTCTGAAAAATTCCCAAAAAACCCTGAAAATTCTCCAAAAATTCCCAAAAAACCCTGAAAATTCCCCCAAAAGTCCCAAAAACCCCCAAAAATTCCCAACCCTCCCCCCAAATCCCCGAAAATCCCTCAAAAATTCTGGGAAAGCAAAAAAAATTCCTAAAAAATCCCTCAAAAATTCCCCAAAACTTCCCCAAATTTCTCCCCCAAACCCTCAAAAATTCCCAAAATTCCTGGAAATCCCAAAAAATTCCACAAAAAATCCAGAATTCTTTCGGAAAATCCAAAAAAATCCAAAAAATCACTGTCAAAACCCCGAATTTCGCCGGAATTTCACCGGAAAACCTCCAAAAATCCCCAAAATCCCCCCCAAACCCTCAAAAATTCCCAAAAATCCCCCAAATCCCCCAAAATTCCAAGAAAAATCCAAAATTCCCTTGGAAAATCAAAAAAAATTCTGAAAAATCACCTTAAAATCCTGAATTTCGCCGGAATTTCACCGGAAAACACTCCAAAAATTCCCAAAAATCTCCCCCAAACCCTCAAAATTTCCCAAAATTCCTGGAAATCCCCAAAAAATTCCATAAAAAATCCCAAATTCCCTTAAAAAATCCAAAAAAATCCCCAAAAATCGCCTTAAACCCCCGAATTTTGCTGGAATTTCACCGGAAAATTCTCCAAAAATTCCCCAAAATTCTCCAAATTTTCCCCAAACCCTCAAAAATTCCCAAAATTTCCCCCAAATCCCCCAAAATTCCAAGAAAAATCCCAAATTCCCTTAAAAATCCAAAAAAATTCCCAAAAATCACCTTAAAACCCCGAATTTCGCTGGAATTTCACCGGAAAATTCTCCAAAAATTCCCCAAAATTCCCCAAATTTCCCCCTGACCCTCAAAAATTCCCCAAAATTTCCCCAAATCCCAAAAAATTCCCCGAAAAATCCCAAATTCCCTTGAAAAGTCCAAAAAAATTCCGAAAAATCGCCTTAAAACCCCGAATTTCGCCGGAATTTCACCGGAAAACACTCCAAAAATTCCCAAAATTTCCCCCAAAACCTCAAAAATTCCCAAAATTTCCCCCAAATCCCAAAAAATTCCATAAAAAATCCCAAATTCCCTTAAAAAATCCAAAAAAATCCCCAAAATCACCTTAAAACCCCGAATTTTGCCGGAATTTCACCGGAAAATTCTCCAAAAATTCCGCAAAATTTCCCAAATTTCCCCCAGACCCTCAAAAATTCCCAAAATTCCTGGAAATCCCAAAAAATTCCACAAAAAATCCAGAATTCTCTCGGAAAATCCAAAAAAATCCAAAAAATCACCCTCAAAACCCCGAATTTTGCCGGAATTTCACTGGAAAACCTCCAAAAATTCCCCAAATTTCTCCCCCAAACCCTCAAAAATTCCCAAAATTCCTGGAAATCCCCAAAAATTCCACAAAAAAATCCCAAATTCCCTTAAAAAATCCAAAAAAATTCCCAAAAATCGCCTTAAACCCCTCGAATTTCGCTGTCAAATCCCAAATTTCACCCGAATTTCACCGGAAAACCTCCCAAAATTCCCAAAAATTCCCCAAATTTCCCCCAAACACTCAAAAATTCCCAAAATTCCCCAAATCCCCAAAAAATTCCATAAAAAATCCCAAATTCCCTTGAAAAATCCAAAAAAGTTCCAAAAAATCACCTTAAAACCCCAAATTTTGCCGAAATTTCACCGGAAAATTCTCCAAAAATTCCCAAAAATCCTCCCCAAACCCTCAAAAATTCCCAAAATTCCCCAAATCCCCAAAAGTTCCCCAAAAAATCCCAAATTCCCTTAAAAAATCCAAAAAAAATCCCAAAAAATCGCTGTAAACCCCCCGAATTCCGCCGCCAAACCCCCGAATTCCTCCGGAATTTCCCCGGAAAAAACCTCCCGAAATTCCCGAACTTTCCCGCTTTTCCCGTGTTTTCCCCCCGCCAGCCCCAGCGGGAAGAAGTTCCGCAGCAAGCCGCAGCTGGCTCGTTACCTTGGCAACTCGGTGGACCTGAGCTCCTTCGACTTCCGCACGGGCAAGATGATGCCCGGCAAGCTGCAGAAGAACAAGCAGAGGCTCCGCAACGACGCCCTGAACGCCAGCAAGGTGAGGGGAGAGCTCCAGGATTCCCGGGGATTTCGGGGAATTTCGGAGCGGGAATGGTTTGGGAAAAATTGGGAATTTTTGGGGGAATTTTTTGGGAATTTTTCAGATTTTTTTTCAGATTTTTTGGGGATTTTTTTGGGATTTTTTTGGGATTTTTTTGGGATTTTTTCAGATTTTTTTCAGATTTTTTGGAGGATTTTTTGGGATTTTTTCCAGATTTTTTCCAGATTTTTTCCAGATTTTTTTGGATTTTTTTGGAATTTTTTCGGATTTTTTTCAGATTTTTTTTCGGATTTTTTCAGATTTTTTTCAGATTTTTTTGGATTTTTTTGGGATTTTTTCGGATTTTTTTCAGATTTTTTGGGGATTTTTTTGGATTTCTGTGGGATTTTTTTGAGATTTTTTTGGGATTTTTTGAGATTTTTTTTGGGATTTTTTTGAGATTTTTTTTGGATTTTTTCGGATTTTTTTGGATTTTTTTGAGATTTTTTGGGGATTTTTTTGAGATTTTTTGGGGGTTTTTTCAGATTTTTTTTTGGATTTTTTTCGGATTTTTTTCAGATTTTTTGGGTTTTTTTTTCAGATTTTCTTCCAGATTTTTGGGGGAATTTTTTCTATTTTTTCAGATTTTTTTCCAATTTTTTTCTGATTTTTTTTTTATTTTTTTCAGATTTTTTGGGGGATTTTTTCAGATTTTTTTCAGATATTTTTCGGATTTTTTTGGATTTTTTTCAGATTTTTTTGGATTTTTTTCCAGATTTTTTTGGAATTTTTTTCAGATTTTTTGGGGATTTTTTTGAGGTTTTTTTGAGGATTTTTTCAGATTTTTTGAGGATTTTTTGGGAGATTTTTGGGGTTTTTGGGGCATTTTTTGGCGGGGATTTTGGCAAGCTGCAGAAGAACAAGCAGAGGCTCCGCAACGACGCCCTGAACGCCAGCAAGGTGAGGGGAGAGGTCCAGGATTCCGGGGGATTTCGGGGAATTTCGGAGCGGGAATGGTTTGGGAAAAATTGGGAAATTTTGGGGAATTTTTTGGGAATTTTTCAGATTTTTTTCAGATTTTTTTCGGATTTTTTTGGGATTTTTTTGGGATTTTTTTGAGATTTTTTTGGGATTTTTTGAGACTTTTTTTTGAGGATTTTTTGGATTTTTTCCAGATTTTTTTCCAGATTTTTTCCAGATTTTTTCCAGATTTTTTTGGGATTTTTTTGGAATTTTTTCGGATTTTTTTCAGATTTTTTTCGGATTTTTTTGGGATTTTTTTGGGTTTTTTTTAGGATTTTTTCAGATTTTTTTTGGATTTTTTGGAGGATTTTTTGAGGATATTTTGGGATTTTTTCCAGATTTTTTTGGAATTTTTTTCGGATTTTTTCCAGATTTTTTGGAATTTTTCCGGATTTTTTTCGGATTTTTTTTCAGATTTTTTTGGGTTTTTTTCAGGGTTTTTTTGGATTTTTTTGAGATTTTTTTGGGATTTTTTTGAGAATTTTTTGGAGTTTTTTTGAGATTTTTTGGGGATTTTTTAGAGATTTTTTTGGGATTTTTTGAGATTTTTTTGGGATTTTTTGAGATTTTTTTTGGGATTTTTTTGAGATTTTTTTGGGGATTTTTTCGGATTTTTTTGGATTTTTTTGAGATTTTTTGGGGATTTTTTTGAGATTTTTTGGGGGTTTTTTCAGATTTTTTTTTGGATTTTTTTCGGATTTTTTTCACATTTTTTGGGGTTTTTTTTCAGATTTTTTTCCAGATTTTTGTGGGAATTTTTTCTATTTTTTCAGATTTTTTTCCAATTTTTTTCTGATTTTTTTTTATTTTTTTCAGATTTTTTGGGGATTTTTTTGGGATTTTTTCAGATTTTTTTCAGATATTTTTTGGATTTTTTTGGATTTTTTTCAGATTTTTTCGGATTTTTTTCCCAGCTTTTTTTGGAATTTTTTTCAGATTTTTGGGGGATTTTTTGAGGATTTTTTGAGGATTTTTTCAGATTTTTTGAGGATTTTTTTGGACATTTTTGGGGTGTTTTTGGGGCATTTTTTTGGCGGGGATTTTTGCAAGCTGCAGAAGAACAAGCAGAGGCTCCGCAACGACGCCCTGAACGCCAGCAAGGTGAGGGGAGAGCTCAGGATTCCCGGGAATTTTGGAGCGGGAATCCTTTGGGAAAATTTGGGAATTTTTTGGGCATTTTTTGGGAATTTTTCAGATTTTTTTCGGATTTTTTTCAGATTTTTTTGGGAATTTTTTGGGATTTTTTTGGAATTTTTTTCAGATTTTTTTGAGGAGTTTTTGGGATTTTTTCCAGATTTTTTTGGAGATTTTTTCCAGATTTTTTCCAGATTTTTTCCAGATTTTTTGGAATTTTTTCGGATTTTTTTCGGATTTTTTTTCGGATTTTTTCAGATTTCTTCAGATTTTTTTTGGATTTTTTCAGATTTTTTTCAGATTTTTTTGAGATTTTTTCGGATTTTTTTGAGATTTTTGGGGATTTTTTTGAGATTTTTTGGATTTTTTCAGGTTTTTTTTGGATTTTTTTTGGATTTTTTCAGATTTTTTTTCAGGTTTTTTTGGATTTTTTTTGGATTTTTCAGATTTTTTTTCAGGTTTTTGGGGGAATTTTTTCTATTTTTTTCAGATTTTTTTCCACTTTTTTCTGATTTTTTTGGGATTTTTTTCAGATTTTTTCAGATTTTTTTCAGATTTTTTCTTATTTTTTCAGATTTTTTTGGGATTTTTTCGGATTTTTTTCCTATTTGTTCTAGATTTTTTTGGAATTTTTTCAGATTTCTTTCAGACTTTTTTCAGATTTTTTTTGGATTTTTTCCAGATTTTTTTCAGATTTTTTTTTGGATTTTTTTCAGATTTTTTTTTGGATTTTATTCAGATTTTTTGGGGGTTTTTTTCAGGTTTTTTCGGGTTTTTTTCAGATTCTTTTGAAAATTTTTTCAAGGATTTTTTGGGATTTTTTTCAGATTTTTTTCAGATTTTTTTGAGATTTTTTTCCAGATTTTTTTTGAGATTTTTTCCAGTTTTTTTGGAGTTGTTTTGGATTTTTTTCAGATTTTTTGGGGATTTTTTCAGATTTTTTTTCACATTTTTTTCACATTTTTTTGGATTTTTCTGGGATTTTTTTCAGATTTTGTTCAGAATTTTTAGGGGATTTTTTTCAGATTTTTTGGGGATTTTTTCAGATTTTTTGGGGATTTTTGGGGGGATTTTTGAGGGATTTTTTTGGGATTTTTTGAAGATATTTTTGAGGATTTTTTTTTGGATTTTGGGATTTTTTTGAGGATTTTTGGGGGGATTTTTTTGGGATTTTTTGAAGATTTTTTTGAGGATTTTTTTTGGGATTTTGGGATTTTTTTGAGGAGTTTTTTTGGGATTTTGGTATTTTTTTGAGGATTTTTGGGGGGATTTTTTGGGGATTTTTTGAGGATTTTTGGGGGATTTTTAAAGATTTTTTGAGGATTTTTTGGGGAATTTTTGGGGGATTTTTGGATGATTTTTGGATGATTTTTGGAGGGATTTTTGGGGGATTTTTGGGGGATTATTTTGAGGATTTTTTGGGGGATTTTGGGGGTTTTTTTGAGGATTTTTGGAGGGATTTTTTGGGGTTTTTTTTGAAGATTTTTTGGGGGATTTTTTGAGGATTTTTTGGGGGATTTTTTGGGACTTTTTAAAGATTTTTTTGAGGATTTTTTGGGTGATTTTTTGGGGATTTTTGGGGGGATTTTTTGGGGCTTTTTTCAGATTTGTTTCTGGGTTTTTTGGGAGATATTTTTGTGATTTTTTGAGGATTTTTTGGGGGTTTCTTTTCAGATATTTTCCAGGGTTTTTTGGGATTTTTTGGGGGGAATTTTTGGGGAACTTTTGGGGGGATTTTTTGGGGTTTTTCGGGGGAATTTTTTGGGGGATTTTTTGAGGATTTTTTGGGGTTTTTTGAAGATTTTTGAGGATTTTTTTGGGGTTTTTTCAGATTTTTTTCTGGATTTTTGCGATTTTTGGGGGAATTTTGTGGGGATTTTTTTGGGGTTTTTTTCAGGTTTTTTTCTGGGTTTTTTGGGATTTTGGGAATTTTTTTGAGGATTTTTTGGGGAATTTTTTGGGAGATTTTTTTGGGAATTTTTTGGGAGATTTTTTTGGGTGGGTTTTTTTGAGGAATTTTTGGGGGGGGATTTTTTGGGGTTTTTTTTAGGATTTTTGGGGGGTTTTTTTTGATTTTTTCTGGATTTTTTTTTTTGAATTTTTTGGGGGATTATTTGGGATTTTTTTCAGGATTTTTTTTGGGAATTTTGGGGGAATTTTTAGGGGATTTTTGTGATTTTTTGAGGGTTTTTTGGGGATTTTTTGGGGTTTTTTTTGAGGATATTTTTTGGGTTTTTTTCAGATTTTTTTCTGGGTTTTTTTTGGATTTTGGGGCATTTTTTGGGATTTTTTTTGAGGGATTTTTGGGGGGGATTTTTTGGAGGATTTTTTGGGGGATTTTTTGAGGCTTTTTTGAGGATTTTGGAGATTTTTTTTTTTTCCAGGATTTTTCAGATTTTTTTCCTGGATTTTTTGGGGGGTTTTTCGGAGGATTTTTTCCCGAATTCTTTCAGACTTCTCTTCGGAATTTTCGGGGCATTTTTTGCCAAACAAAGTTTTCATTTTTCCCTTCGATTTTTCCCCAAAATTCCCATTTTTTTTTTCTTTTTTTTGGCAGGGCAAACCCGACCTCAACACGACCCTCCCCATCCGACAGACGGCGTCCATCTTCAAACAGCCCGTGACCAAAGTGACCAACCACCCCGGGAATAAAGTCAGGAGTGACCCCCAGAGACTGACAGAGCAGCCCAGACAGGTGGGGAGAAATGGGGGAAAAATTGGGGGAAAACGGGGAAAAAATTTGGGGCAAAAATCGGGGAGAAAGGGGAAAAAACGGGGAAAAAATCAGAAGGAAAATGGGGAAAAAATTGGGTGAAAATTGGGGGAAAAATGAGGAAAAAATGGGGAAAAATTGGGGGAAAATGGGGAAAAAATTTGGGGCAAAAATCAGGGAAAAAGGGGGGAAAAACGGGGGAAAAATCGGAAGGAAAATGGGGAAAAAAATTGGGTGAAAATTGGAAGAAAAATGGGGGAAAAATTTGGGGCAAAAATCGGGGGAAAAGGGAAAAAAAACTGGGGAGAAAAGTGGAAGGAAAATGGGGAAAAAATTGGGGAAAAAATGGGGGAAAATTGGGGAAAAATGGGAAAAAGTTTGGGGCAAAAATCAGGGAAAAAGGGGAAAAAAACGGGGAAAAAATTGGAAGGAAAATGGGGAAAAAATTGGGTGAAAATTGGGGGAAAAATGGGGGAAAAATGGGGAAAAATTGGGGAAAAATGGGGAAAAAATTTGGGGTAAAAATCGGGGAGAAAGGGGAAAAAAACGGGGAAAAAATTGGAAAGAAAATGGGGAAAAATTGGGTGAAAATTGGAAGAAAATTGGGGAAAAAATGGGGAAAAATTGGGGAAAAATGGGAAAAAGTTTGGGGCAAAAATCGGAGAAAAAGGGGAAAAAAATTGTGGAAAAAATTGGAAGGAAAATGGGAAAAAATAGGGTGAAAATTGGAGAAAAATGGGGGAAAAATGGGGAAAAATTGGGGAAAAATGGGGAAAAATTGGGGACAAAAATTGGGAAAAAAGGGAAAAAATGGAGAAAAAATTGGCCAAAAAATGGGGAAAAAATCGGGGGGGAATTAGAAGAAAAATGGGGGAAAATGGGGAAATTTAGGGGAAAAGTGAGAAAAAAATTGGAGGAAAAAATGGGGAAGAAAATGGGGGAAAATAAGGAAAAAATAGGAAAAAATGAGGGAAAAATATGGGAAAAAAGGAGAAAAAGTTGGAGGAAAAATGAGGAAAGTTTGAGGGAAAAAGGGGAAAAAGTAAGGAAGAAATTGGGGGGAAATTGGGAAAAAATGGGAAAAAATTGGAGGAAAAAATGAGGAAACTTTGAGGGAGAAATGGGGGAAAAATTGAGGGAAAAAATGGGGAAAAATGGGAATTTTTGGAGCAAAAAAAGGGAAAAATGGGAGGAAAAATTGGGGGAAAAATAGGAGAAATTGGGGGGAAAAAGGAGATTAAATGGGGAAAAAATGGGGAAAAATTTGGGATTTTTGGGATGAAAATTGGGGAAAATTGGGGGAAATGGGGGAAAATTTGGAATTTTTGGGATGAAAATTGGGGAAAATTGGAAAAAATGGGGGAAAAATTGGAAAAAATGAGGAAAAATGGGGAAAATGGAAAAAATGTGGGAATTTCCTAGAAAATTTAGATTTTTTTCCCCATTTTTAACAAAAATTCCCTTTTTTTTTCCGGTGTTTTTTGGGAGATTGGGAAAAACGCGAAAAAATTGGGGGAAAAATCCGTCAAAAAA
The DNA here is from genome assembly GCF_029207755.1 of Chamaea fasciata. NCBI lineage: Eukaryota > Metazoa > Chordata > Aves > Passeriformes > Sylviidae > Chamaea > Chamaea fasciata. Next base: position 14,360 of record NW_027094982.1, on the reverse strand, counting down.
TTGGGAAAAAAAACCCCCGGAAAAAATGGGGCAAACGGAGAAAATTTGGGAATTTCCTGGAAAACTCGGAGTTTTTTTTCCCCGTTTTTAACGAGAATTCCCATTTTTTTTCCAGCTTTTTTGGGAGAAGAGGCTCCAAGGGCTGAGCGCCTCCGACGTCAGCGAGCAAATCATCAAATCCATGGAGCTGCCCAAAGGCCTCCAAGGTGGGGGGAAAATGGGGGAAAAATGGGGGAAAATGGGGAAAATGGGGGAAAAAAGGGGAAAATTGGGGAGAAATGGAGAAAATTGGGGGAAAAATGGGGGAAAAAATGGGAAAAATTGGGGGAAATTGGGGAAAGAATGGGGAAAAATTAGGGGAAAAATTGGGGAAATTGGGGGAAATTGGGGAAAAATTGGGGAAAAATTTGGGGAAAATTGAGGGGGAAATTGGGGAAAAAATGGGAAAAATTGGGGAAAAAATGGGGAAAAATTGGGGGAAATTGGGGAAAAATTGAGAAAAAAATTGCAGGAAAATGGGGAAAAAATGGGGGGAAAATGGGAAGAATTGGGGGAAAAATTGGGGAAAATTGGGGAAAAATGGGGAAAAAATGGGGAGAAATGGGGGAAAAATGGGGAAAAAATGGGGGAAAAATTGGGGAAAAATTGAGAAAAAAATTGCAGGAAAATGGGGAAAAAATGGGAAAATGGGAAGAATTGGGGGAAAAATTGGGAGAAAAATAGGGAAACAATGCTAAAAAAAAGAAAGAATGGGGAAAAATTTGGGGGAAAAATGGGAAAAATTGGGAAAAGAATGGAGAAAAAATGGGGAGAAAAAGGGAAAAATGGGGAAAAATTGGGGGAAAAATGGGGAAAAAATGGAGAAAATTGGGGGAAAAAATGGGGGAAAAGGGGAAAAATTGGGGGGAAATGGGGAAAAAATGGGGGGAAAATTGGGGAAAAATGGGAAAGAATTGGGGGAAAATTTAGGGAAAAAATTGGGAAAATTTGGGGGAAAATTGGGGGGAAATGGAGAAAAAATGGGGAAAATGGGGGGAAAAATTTTTGGGCAAAAATGGGAAAACTGGGAGAAATTGGGGAAGAAATGGGGAAAAAAATTGGGGAAAAATGGGGGGAAAATGTAGAAAAATTGGGGGAAAATTGGGGAGAAAATCAGGGAAAAAAATTGGGGGAAATGGGAAAAAAATGGGGGAAAAAAGTGGGAAAAAAAAGGGGAAAAATCGGGAAAAATTCGGGAGAAATTGGGGAAGAATGGAGAAAAACTCGGGACGAATAGAAAATGTTGGAATTTGGCCAGGAAAAAAAAATTCCTGGAATTTGAGAAAAAAAAGATCTCGGGGTTTGAGGGGGAAAAAAAAAATTCCGGGAATTTGGGTGGGAAAAAAATCCCGGAATTTTAACCTGAAAATCTTGGAATTTGGGCCGGAAAAAAAATGGGATTTTGAGCCGAAAAGGTGGAATTTCCGAGCCGTAAAAAAATGGGATTTTGAGCAAAAAAATCAGGATTTTAGGGAGAAAAAACAGGAATTTTGAGTGAAAAAAAATTCTGGAATTTTTGGGGGAAAAATCCCGGAATTTGGTCCAAAAAAAAAATGGGATTTGGGCCAAAAACTCGTGGAATTTTTTGAGGAAAAACCCTGGAATTTGAGCCAGAAAAATCCTGGAATTTGAGCCATAAAATCCTGGAATTTGGGCCCAAAAACGTGGAACTTTTTTGAGGAAAAACCCCTGGAATTTTAGCCAGAAAACCTGGAAATTTTGGCAAAAAAAAATCCCGGTTTTCCACCCAAAAAAAGGGATTTTTTAACCAAAAAAACCTGGAATTTTTTTGAGAAAACTCCTGGAATGTTTTTGGGGAAAATCCTGAATTTCGGCCGGAAAAACCGGGAATTTGGGCAGAAAAAACACGGGATTTGGGCCAAAAATCCTGAAAATTTTTTTGGGAAAAACTCCACATTTTTCATCCAAAAAAAAATGGGATTTTGCCAAAAAATCGTGGAATTTTTTGGGGAAAAATCATGGAATATTTGGGGAAAAAACCTGGAATTTTGGGCCAAAAATCCTGGAATTTTTGGGGGGGGAAAATCCTGGAACTTTCATCCAAAAAAACCCCAGGATTTGGGCTAAGAACCCTGGAATTTTTTGGGAAAAATCCTGGAATACTTGGGAAAAATCCTGGAATTTGGTTCAAAAAACCCCACGGGATTTGGGCCCAAAATCCTGGAATTTTTTGGGGAAAAATCCCAGAACGTGAACCAAAAAATGCCGAGATTTTGGGTTAAAAAACTCCCGGATTTTGACGAAAAAACAAGGTAATTTTGCCCCAAAATCCTGACATTTGGGGCAAAAATCCCGGAATTTTTTTTGGAAAAACCCTGGAATATTTAGGAAAAAACTCCTGGAATTTGAGCCAAAAAATCCTGGAATTTTTTAAGGAAAAAAAAACCCGGCACGTGACCCAAAAACCGATTTCGGGCCGAAAAAATCCCATTTTCCCTCCGTCGAAACGGGATTTTTTAACCGAAAACCCCCGAATTTTTGAGGAAAAACCCGGGAATTTTTGCCAACCCATCCAACCTTGGAACGTTTTCATATTTTTTTGGGTCCAGGCGTCGGTCCCGGCGCCAGCACGGAGTCTCTCCTGTCGGCCGTGGCCAGCGCCCTGCACACCAGCTCGGCTCCCATCACGGGGCAGAACTCGGCGGCCGTGGAGAAGAACCCCGGCATCTGGCTGAACACGGCGCAGCCGCTCTGCAAAGCCTTCGTGGTCACCGACGACGACATCCGGTGAGGCCGAAAACCTCCCAAAAAAAAACGTGTTCTTTGTACCAAAATCTGCGGGTTTTCCCCCAAAAAAATCCCATTTTTTTCGGTCGAAAAATTCCCATTTTTTCCCCACAAAAATCCCATTTTTTACCCCCAAAATTCCCATTTTTACCCTCAAAATTCCCATTTTTCAACTAAAACTTCCCATTTTTTCTCTCCCCCAAAATCCCCATTTTTTGCCCCAAACTTCTCATTTTTACCCCCAAAAATTCCCATTTTTACCCCCCAAAATTCCCATTTTTACCCCCCAAACTTCCCATTTTTACCCCCCAAAAATTCCCATTTTTCAACTAAAACTTCCCATTTTTTCTCCACAAAATTCCAATTTTTTACCCCCAAAAATTCCTGTTTTTTGCCCCAAAATTCCCATTTTTCAACTAAAAAATTCCCATTTTTACCCCCAAAATTCCCATTTTTACTCTCCAAAATTCCCTTTTTTCCCCAAAAACTCCCATTTTTTCTCTCCCAAAATTCCCATTTTTTGCCCCAAACTTCCCATTTTTACCCCCAAAAATTCCCATTTTTACCCTCAAAATTCCCATTTTTCAACTAAAACTTCCCATTTTTTCTCTCCCAAAATCCCCATTTTTGCCCCAAACTTCCCATTTTTACCCCCAAAATTCCCATTTTACCCCCCCAAAATTCCCATTTTTACTCTCAAAATTTCCATTTTTCAACTAAAACTTCCCATTTTTTTTCCACAAAATTCCAATTTTTTACCCCCAAAAATTCCTGTTTTTTGCCCCAAAATTCCCATTTTTCAACCAAAAAATTCCCATTTTTTCCTCCCCAAAATTCCCATTTTTACTCTCCAAAATTCTCTTTTTTCCCCAAAAACTCCCATTTTTTCTCTCCCAAAATTCCCATTTTTTGCCCCAAACTTCCCATTTTTGCCCCCCAAAAATTCCCATTTTTCAACTAAAACTTCCCATTTTTTCTCCACAAAATTCCAATTTTTTACCCCCCAAAAATTCCTGTTTTTTTGCCCCAAAATTCCCATTTTTCAACCAAAAAATTCCCATTTTTTACCCCCCCAAAATTCCCATTTTTACTCTCCAAAATTCCCTTTTTTCCCCAAAAACTCCCATTTTTTCTCTCCCAAAATCCCCATTTTTTGCCCCAAACTTCCCATTTTTACCCCCCAAAATTCCCATTTTTCAACTAAAACTTCCCATTTTTTCTCCACAAAATTCCAATTTTTTACCCCCCAAAATTCCCATTTTTTGCCCCAAAATTCCCAGTTTTACCCTCAAGATTCCCATTTTTCAACTAAAACTTCCCATTTTTTCCTCCCCAAAATTCCCACTTTTTGCCCCAAAAATTCCCATTTTTTGCCCCAAAAATTCCCTTTTTTTTCTCTCAAAATTCCTCTTTTTTCTCTCTAAAAATTCCAATTTTTTCTCTCTCAAAATTCCTGTTTTTTTCCCAAAAACTTCCCATTTTTTTCTCTCTCAAAATTCCCCTTTTTTTCCCAAAAACTTCCCATTTTTTTCTCTCCAAATTTCCCATTTTTTCCTCCCCAAAATTCCCATTTTTTCCTCCCCAAAAATTCCCATTTTTTCTCCTTCAAAATTCCCATGTTTTTTTTCCCACAAAATTCCCATTGTTTTCCCCCAAAATTCCCCTTTTTTCCTCCCCAAAATTCCCAATTTTTTCTCTCAAAATTCCCATTTTTTGCCCCAAAATTCCCATTTTTACTCTCAAAACTCCCATTTTTCAACTAAAACTTCCCATTTTTTCTCCACAAAATTCCAATTTTTTACCCCCAAAAAATTCCCATTTTTTCCTCCCCAAAATTCCCATTTTTACCCTCAAAATTCCCATTTTTACCCCCCAAAAACTTCGCTTTTTTTCTCCCCAAATTCCGATTTTTTCTCCCCAAAATTCCCATTTTTTGCCCCAAAAATTCCCATTTTTTCTCCCCAAAATTCCCATTTTTTTTCTCTCAAAATTCCCATTTTTTCTCTCCCCAAAATTCCCATTTTTGCCTCTCCAAATTCCCATTTTTTCCTCCGCAAAATTCCCTTTTTTTTTCCCCAAAAATCCCATTTTTCCCCGCAAAATTCCCATTTTTTACTCCCAAAATTCCCTTTTTTTTTTTTTTTCGGAATTTTTGGGGGGGAAACATGGAAAGTTTTGGTGAAAACAATCCAGATTTTGAGTCAAAAAAAAATTCAAAAAAATCGGATTTTTTTAACCAAAAAAATCGGAATTTTTGGGGGGAAAAAAACGAAAATTTTTGGTGAAAAAAAATCCGAATTTTTGGCTATAAAAAATCCGATTTTTCAGCCGAAAAAAAGGGAATTTTTTGGGGGGGAAAACCCAGAAATTTTTTGCGTCAGAAACTCGAATTTTGGGTCAAAAAAATTCCAAAAAAACCCCGGATTTTTTTGACCAAAATAATCGGAATTTTGGGGGAAAAACCCGCAATTTCTTGGCGACAAAAATCCAAATTTTGGCTCAAAAAAAATTCCAAAAAAACCCGGATTTTTTGGGGTCAAAAAAATTCCAAAAAACCCGGATTTTTTTGACCAAAAAAATCGGAATTTTGGGGGGGGAAAAAACAAAAATTTTTGGTGGAAAAAATTCCGAATTTTTGACTATAAAAAATCTGATTTTTCGGCCGAAAAAAAGCGAATTTTTTGGGGGCAAACCCAGAAATTTTTTGCGTCAGAAATTTGAATTTTGGCTCCAAAAAATCCCCAAAAAATCGCGTTTTTTTGACCAAAAATGTGATTTTTTTGGGGCAAAAAAAGTGAGTTTTTTTGGGTTGAAAAAAACAAACTTCGGGCCACCCTCGACGGGACCAATTTTGTCATTGCTGTTGTTTCCCCCCCGGTCAGGAAACAGGAGGAGCGGGTGCAGCAGGTGAGGAAGAAGCTGGAGGAGGCGCTCACGGCCGACGTGCTGTCGCGCGGCTCCGAGCCGCCGGGAGCGGCCGCGGCCGAGGCGGGCGACGGGCACGAGGCGTGAGGAGGAACGACGAAAACGACGACGACGACGAGCCGGGCTCAGGTACTGGACGCGGGAAAAAATCGGGGAGAGGGGGGAAAAAAAAAATTCCAGGGTTTTGTCTCCTGGAAAGTTGGAGGGGGGGGTTTTTTCCCGGCGAAATTCCCGTTTTTTTTTCCCGGCAAAATTCCCGTTTTGTTCTCTAAAAATTCCTGGTGTTTCTCCTCAAAAGATTCCCGTTTTAGTCCCCAAAAATTCCCATTTTATTCTCCCCGAAATTCCCATTTTTTTCCTCCTCAAAATTCCCATTTTTTCCCCGCCAAAATTCCCGGTTTTTTCCCTCAAAAATTCCCTTTTTTCCCCTCAAAAATTCCCGTTTTTTTCCCGGCAAAATTCCCGTTTTGTTCTCTAAAAATTCCTGGTTTTTCACCTCAAAAAATTCCCGTTTTATTCCCCAAAAATTCCCGTTTTTTTCCTCTCAAAAATTCCCATTTTTTCCCGCCAAAATTCCCGTTTTTTCTCCTCTCAAAAATTCCCATTTTTTCCTCTCAAAAATTCCCGTTTTTTCCCGCCAAAATTCCCGTTTTTTCTTCTCTCAAAAATTCCCATTTTTTCCTCTCAAAAGTTCCCATTTTATTCCCGCCAAAATTCCCGGTTTTTTCCGCCTAAATTCCCGTTTTTTCTCCTCTCAAAAATTCCCTTTTTTTCCTCTCAAAAATTCCCGTTTTTTCCCTCGAAAATTCCCATTTTTTTCCCCTCAAAAATTCCAATTTTTCCCCACCAAAATTCCCATTTTATTCTCCCCGAAATTCCCATTTTATTCTCCCCGAAATTCCCATTTTTTCCCCGCCAAAATTCCCGGTTTTTTCCCTCAAAAATTCCCTTTTTTCCCCTCCAAAATTCCTGTTTTTTCCCGCCAAAATTCCCATTTTATTCTCCAAAAATTTCCGTTTTTTTTCCGCAAAAAATTCCCTTTTTTTCTCCCCGAAATTCCCTTTTTTTCCCCTCAAAAAATTCCCATTTTTTCCCCACCAAAATTCCCATTTTGTTCTCTTCGAAATTCCCATTTTTTTTCTCCTCAAAATTCCCATTTTTCCCCTCAAAAAATTCCCATTTCTTCCCCTCAAAATTCCCATTTTTTTCCTTTCAAAAATACCCGTTTTTCCCCCTCAAAAAATTCCCATTTTTTTCTCCTCAAAATCCCATTTTTTCCCTCAAAAAATTCCCATTTCTTCCCTCAAAAATTCCCATTTTTTATTCTCTAAATTCCCTTTTTTTCTCCTCAAAAAATTCCCGTTTTTTCCCGCCAAAATTCCCGTTTTGTTCTCCAAAAATTCCCGTTTTTTCTCCTCTCAAAAATTCCCTTTTTTCCCCTCAAAAGTTCCCATTTTATTCCCGCCAAAATTCCCGGTTTTTTCCCCTCAAAAATTCCCGTTTTTTCCCGCCAAAATTCCCGTTTTGTTCTCCAAAAATTCCGGTTTTTCTTCTCTCAAAAATTCCCTTTTTTTCCTCTCAAAAATTCCCGTTTTTTCCCCTTAAAAAATTCCCTTTTTTTCCCTCAAAGAGTTCCTATTTTTTCCCCTCAAAAATTCCCATTTTTTCCCTCAAAAAATTCCCATTTTTTCCCCACCAAAATTCCCATTTTATTCTCCCCGAAATTCCCATTTTATTCTCCCCGAAATTCCCATTTTTTTCGCCTCAAAATCCCATTTTTTCCCTCAAAAATTCCCATTTTTTCCCCCCTCAAAAATTCCCTTTTTTCCCGCCAAAATTCCTGGTTTTTTCCCTCAAAAAATTCCCATTTTTTCCTCTCAAAAATTCCCGTTTTTTCCCGCCAAAATTCCCGTTTTTTCTTCTCTCAAAAATTCCCTTTTTTCCCCTCAAAAGTTCCCATTTTATTCCCGCCAAAATTCCCGGTTTTTTCCGCCAAAATTCCCGTTTTTTCTCCTCTCAAAAATTCCTTTTTTTTCCTCTCAAAAATTCCCGTTTTTTCCCTCGAAAATTCCCATTTTTTTCCCCTCAAAAATTCCAATTTTTCCCCACCAAAATTCCCATTTTATTCTCCCCGAAATTCCCATTTTATTCTCCCCGAAATTCCCATTTTTTCCCCGCCAAAATTCCCGGTTTTTTCCCTCAAAAATTCCCTTTTTTCCCCTCCAAAATTCTTGTTTTTTCCCGCCAAAATTCCGATTTTATTTTCCAAAAATTCCGGGTTTTTTTCCGCAAAAAATTCCCTTTTTTTCTCCCCGAAATTCCCTTTTTTTCCCCTCAAAAAATTCCCATTTTTTCCCCACCAAAATTCCCGTTTTGTTCTCTTCGAAATTCCCATTTTTTTCCTCCTCAAAATTCCCATTTTTCCCCTCAAAAAATTCCCATTTCTTCCCCTCAAAATTCCCATTTTTTTCCTTTCAAAAATACCCGTTTTCCGCCTCAAAAAATTCCCATTTTTTTCTCCTCAAAATCCCATTTTTTCCCTCAAAAAATTCCCATTTTTTATTCTCAAAATTCCCATTTTTTCTCCTCAAAAAATTCCCTTTTTTTTCTCAAAAAAAATCCCATTTTTCCCCTCAAAAATTCCGATTTTTTCCCCTCAAAAATTCCCGTTTTTTCCCACCAAAATTCCCATTTTATTCTCCCCGAAATTCCCATTTTTTTCGCCTCAAAATCCCATTTTTTCCCTCAAAAATTCCCATTTTTTTCCCCCTCAAAAATTCCCTTTTTTCCCGCCAAAATTCCTGTTTTTTTCCCTCAAAAATTTCCTATTTTTTCCCTCAAAAATTCCCATTTTTTCCCCTCAAAATTTCCCTATTTTTCTCCCCGAAATTCCCATTTTTTTCTCCTCAAAATTCCCTCTTTTTACCTCTCAAAAAACTCCCTTTTTTTCTCCTCAAAATTCCCATTTTTTTCCCCTCAAAAATCCCCATTTTTTCTCTCAAAAATTCCCTTTTTTCCCGCCAAAATTCCTGGTTTTTTCCTCTCAAAAATTCCCTTTCTTCCCTCGAAAATTCCCATTTTATTCTCCAAAAATTCCCATTCTTTCTCCTCAAAAAATTCCTTTTTTTCTCAAAAAAATTTCACATTTTTCCCCTCAAAAATTCCTGTTTTTTTCCCACCAAAACTCCCATTTTTTTCTCCAAAAATTCCCTTTTTTTCTCAAAAAATTCCCTTTTTTTCTCCTCAAAATTCCCGTTTTTTCCCGCCAAAATTCCCATTTTATTCTCCAAAAATTCCCGTTTTTTCCCCCTCAAAAATTCCCATTTTTTATTCTCAAAATTCCCTTTTTTCCCCTCCAAAAATTCCCATTTTTTCCCTCAAAAATTCCCGTTTTTATTCTCAAAATTCCCATTTTTTCCCTCTCAAAAAATCGCGCTTTTTTCCCCTCAAAAATTCCCAAAATTTTCCCCAAAAATTCCCATTTTATTCCCCAAAAATTCCCATTTTTTTCTCAAAAAAATTCCCTGTTTTTCCCCTCAAAAATTCCCATTTTTCCCCTCAAAAATTCCGATTTTTTCCTCTCAAAAATTCCCATTTTTTCCCCACCAAAATTCCCATTTTATTCTCCCCGAAATTCCCATTTTTTTCTCCTCAAAACCGCATTTTTTCCCTCAAAAATTCCCAAAATTTTCCCCAAAAATTCCCATTTTATTCTCCAAAAAATTCCCATTTTCCACCTCAAAAATTCCCATTTTTTCCCCTCAAAAGTTCCCGTTTTTTCCCGCCAAAATTCCCATTTTATTCTCCAAAAATTCCTGTTTTTTCTCCTCAAAAATTCCCATTTTTCCCCCTCAAAAAATTCCCTTTTTTTTCTCAAAAATTCCCATTTTTTCTCTCTCAAAAAATCGCTTTTTTTTCCCTCAAAAAATTCCCATTTTCCCCCTAAAAATTCCCATTTTTGTCTCCTCAAAATTCTTTTCTCAGAAATTCCCGGTTTTTTCCCAAAAATGCTTTTTTTCCCCTCAAAAATTCCCGTTTTTCCCCTCAAAATTTTTTTCAAAATTTCCCTTTTTTTCCCCCCAAAATTCCCTTTTTTTCTCTTCAAAATTTCCCTTTTTTTTCCCCCCAAAATTTCCTTTTTTCCCCAAAAATTCCCATTTTTTTTCTCTTCCAAAATTCCCTCTTTTTTTCCCCAAACAAATTCCCATTTTTCCCTCACAAATTCCCATTTTCCCCCCAAAATTCCGACTTTTTTCCTCCCAAATCCAGAAATTTTTTCCTCAAAAACTTTGGATTTTTTCCCACAAAAATTCGGATTTTTTTCAGCCAAATTCATAAATTTTTCTCCAAAAATTCCCAATTTTTTCCTCAAAAATTCCCATTTTTTCCCCAAAATTCCCATTTTTTTTTCTTTGTTTCCTCCCCAAATTTTCCAAAACTGAAAATTAGGAGGAAAAAATTTCGGGAAAATTGAGAATTTTGGGGATTTTGTGGGGAAAAAAATGGGAAAAATTAGGAAAAAAATGGGAATTTTTAAAGGAAAAAATGGGAATTTTTGAAGGGAAAATTTGGAATTTTTAAAGGAAAAAACTGAGAATTTTTTAGGGGAAAAATGGGAAATTTTTGAGGGAAAAACTTGGAATTTTTGAGGATGAAAAACGGAAAATTTGGGGGGTAAAAACGGGAATTTTTGACCAAAAAAAATGGGAATTTTGAGGGAGGAAAACGGGAATTTTTAAAGGAAAAAAAAATGGGAATTTTGGAGGGAAAAAATTGGAATTTTTGAGGATAAAAAAAGGAAAATTTGGGGAGAAAACCCGGGAATTTATAAAGGAAAAAATGAGAATTTTTAAGGGGAAAAAGGGGAATTTTTGTAGGAAAAAAATGGGAATTTTGAGGGGGAAAACCGGAAATTTTTTTGTGCGGAAAAATCGGGAATTTTTAAAAGAGAAAAACAAAAACGGAGAGAAAAAACCGGGAAAATTTTAGGGAAAAAAAAAAATGGAAAAAATTCTGAATTTTTTTCCCCAAATTTTCTTTTCAAAATTTATTTTTTTTTAAAAAAAATCCTTTAAAAATCCAAATTTTTGTTTTGTTTTGTTCTTTTTCCAGGTACTCGAATCCCAAGGAGGAAAAAAAATTCCTCAAAAAACAAAAAAATTCCCCAAAACTTTTTTGAGGCACTTTTTGTTTTTAAAATTTCTTTTTTTTTTTCTCTCTTTTTTTTTCCGCGACTTCCGAGGAATTAAAAAAACAAAAATTTTTATTTTTAAGGAAATAAAAAATAAAATCTTTAATTCTTTTTTTGTTTTTTAAGGATGTAAATAATTTTATGGGGGGAAAAAAAAAAAAAACCCCAAAAAAATCTTAAAAATTCCCGGAAAATCGAAAAAAAAATTCTCTATAAAAATATTTTTTATTTTGAGGTTTTTTTCCCCCTTTTTTGAGAGAGAAAAAAAAATATTTAAATAAAAATTTAAAAATTTTTGTGATTTTTTTTTAAAAATAAAAAAAAGATCAGGGCCGTTCCCGAGGGAAAGAAATAATAATAAATAAAGATATAAATATATAAATATATAAATATAAAATATCCCAGGATTCTGTAAATAAAATTATTAAAAAAATATATTAAAAAAATAAAGAAATAAGAGAAAAAAAAATGATTTTTTTTTATATATTAATACCTGGAGATAAAGAAATAAAGAAATAAAATTTTTTTTAAAAAAAAATTGAAAAATTCTGGCAAGAGAAATAAAACCGATTTTTATTCCGAGAGGTTTTTTTTTTTGTTCGGAGCGTCTCCGCGTTGGGCGAATGGAGGGGGGGGGGAGGGGGAGGAAAAAAGATTAATTCTCGATTAATTAGCGCTTAATTAGCGATTAATTAGCGATTAATTAGCGCTTAATTAGCGATTAATCAGCGATTAATTCTCATGAATGACTCGTTAAGTCGCGACTCGCGCCCAAATTCTCTGAGAGGGGTGGGGGGGAGGGGAGGAGGAAACGCCGCCTTTTTCCCGCCTTTTCTCTGAGGGGGGCGGGGCATGGCGGATCGACCAATCGGGCGCTCGGCTCGCCGCTCTTCGGCCAATAGGAGGGAGGTTTTCAAAGGGGGGGGGGCGGAGCTCGGTCGTTTTGGCGGGAGAGACGCCGGGAGCCGTTCCCGGGGCGCGGGAAAAAAAAAAAATCGGGATTTGGGGGGGAAAAACCGGGATTTTGAAATGGAAATTTTGGGATTTCAGCCGGAATTCCCGTTTTTTTTCCCGCCCCCCCACCCCCTCCCCGTCCCCAAATTCCGATTTTTTCGTGTCGGAATTCCCGGTTTTTCTCCTCAAAAGGCCCAATTTTTTTTTCCTGCCGCAAATTCCCGTTTTTGTCCCCAAAAATTCCCATTTTTTCCCCTCAAAAATTCGGAAATTCTTTTTTCTGCCAAAATTCCGGGTTTTTTCCACCCAAAAATTCCCGTTTTTTCCCCCTTTCAAAAATTCCCTCAATTTGGGGCTGGAAAATTTGGGAATTTTTTTCAAGGAAAAACTGGAATTTTGGGAGGAAAAAATCGGGAATTTTATGAGGAAAAAAATGGGAATTTTTGGCGGGAAAAAATGGGAATTTTTGGGGGGAAAAAACGGGAATTTTGGAGGGGAAAAAAAATGGGAATAAATTTGGGATCGTTGATGGAAATTGGGGATTTTGGGGGAGGTTTAATTAATTAATTCCAGGCGCTTTTATTAATTGAAATAAAAGATTTCACCACAGGTTGGAGTTGTCCGGTGTTTTTATTGATTCCTGGGAATTTTTTGGTTTTTCCTCGGGATTCTTTCTTCAGCTTTCCCCCAAAAAAAAAAAAATTCCTGAAAAAAATCCCCAAAACCGCCTCAAAATTGAAAATAATTCCCCAAAAAATTCCCAAAATATCCCCAAAAATCCCAAAATAAACACCCAAAATACCCAAAGAACCCCAAATAATCCCAAAAATTCCAAAAAAAATCCCCCAAAAATCCCCAAAAAACCCAAAAATCTCAAAAAAATCCCAAAAATTCCCAAAAAATCCCAAAAATCCCCCCAAAAATCTCCAAAAAAATCCTAAAAAATCCCCAAAAAACCCCCAAAATCAAAAAAAATCCTGAAAAAATCCCCAAAATCCCCAAAACTCCCCCGAAATCCCCAAAAATCCAAAAAAATTCCAAAAAAATCCAAAACATCCTGAAAAAATCCCAAAAAATCCCAAAAAATTCCCCCCAAAAATCCCCAAAAATCCCCAAAATCCAAAAAAATTAAAAAAAATCCAAAAAAATCCAAAAAATTCCAAAAAAAATTCCCCAAAAAATCCCAAAAAATCCCAAAAATTCCCCCAAAAATCCCCAAAATCCCCAAAAAAATCCCCAAAAATTCCCAAAAATCTCCAAAAAAATCCCAAAAATTCCCAAAAATCCCCCAAAATCCCCAAAAATCAAAATTCCCAAAAAATCAAAAAAAATCCTGAAAAAAATCCCCAAAAACCCCAAGAAATCCCAAAACTCCCCAAAAAATCCCCAAAAAATCCCAAAAAATCAAAAAAATCCCCAAAAAAATCCCAAAAATCCAAAAAAATTCCCAAAAATAAAAAAAATCCCAAAAAATCCTCAAAAACCCCCAAAAAATCCCAAAAATAAAAAAAATTCTCAAAAAATCCATGAAAAATCCCCCAAAAATTCCCAAAAATCCCAAAAATTCCCAAAAAAATTCCGAAAAACTCCCAAAAATCCCAAAAATCAAAAAAATTCCCAAAAATCCCTAAAAAAATCCCCAAAAAATTTCAAAAAAATCCCAAAAACCCCAAAAATCCCCAAAAAAATCCAAAAAAATCCCCAAAAATCCCAAAAAATCCCAAAAAAATCAAAATAATCCCCAAAAAATCCCAAAAACCCCAAAAATTCCAAAAAAAATCTAAAAAATCCCCAAAAAATCCCCAAAAATCCCCCCAAAATCCCCGAAGAATTCATTAATAAGCGGCTAATAATCGCCTAATGACCCCCCCCCCCAGAGCCGCTAATAAATTATTAATCAATTAATAAACACCTGAACCGGCCCGAGAACGCGGCAATGATTAATGAGGCGAGGGATTAATAAACCCCCAACGGCGCCCCAAGGAGCGCCGATTAATTATTAATCAATTAATAACAACCGCTAATAAATGGGCACATTAATAATAATAATAAAAGCGTGAAATTATCAATTAGCTCCCTAATAATTGATTAATAAGGAGCTAATAGTTGACTAATAAGCTCCTAATCATCCACTAATAATCACAAATAACTTAATAAATCAAGCAATTAAGAAATACCTGAAATAATGCGAAGATTCGCTAATAGTTCATTAATAAACGGCTAATAATCGCCTAATAAACGCCCATAACCGCCAATAACTTAATCGTGAGTTATCTAATGAATTCATGAAATAACCTAAGAATTCTCTAATAGCTAATTAATAGGCGGCCATTAATTGACTAATAATCCCCAAATAACCGCTAATAAATTAATCATAAATAAAATAATAAATACATGAAATGGCCCAAGAGCGGCCAAGAATTGCCTAATAAACCTCGTTAATTCCCAAATAACGGGTGATTCGTTATTAACAAACTAATAATAATCGGTAATTGCGCACTAA